>NW_007158741.1:0-1078 GCF_000164805.1 Carlito syrichta | reverse complement strand
GCAGCATTGTTCACAATAGCAAGAACCCTGGAAACAACCATGCTGCCCATCAAAAGAGGACTGGAATTAAAAAAATGTGGTACATATACACGATGGAATACTACGCAGCCATAAAAAAGAACAAAATCATGAATTTTGCAGCAACCTGGATGGAACTAGAGTCTATAATACTGAGTGACCTCACACAGAAACAAAGATCAGAATATCACATGTTCTCACTCATATAATGGACCTTGAACATCCAATGTAATACTATAACAAAATGACTGACGGTACTGGGAAACTATGGGGGAAGGGGGAGGGGATTAACAGTAGCAAATATCTGTCTGGGGCTGGGAAAACACCTCTTATCAACAGGGTGTCTGAATGAAACGTAATTGTACACCTAATCCTTAACTGTACCCCACAAAACTATAATAAAAATACTGATTAATTAAAAAAAAAAAAAATTAGAACTGCATTTTAATTTTTAATTTAGAAAAATTAGAACTACAGAAAAATGCCAAGAGCAGTATCATAAGCATCAGCTTATCCAATGACCCAGAACTGATGACTGTTAACATGTTATTGTTTTATTGTCCTAAGAGTAAAACATTCCCATCAAGGTGCACCGCATCCCCATTTGCGGTCTCTCTCTTCAGAGGCAGATGCTGTCATAATTCAGCCTGGACCCCTCTTGTCTCTCATTTCCTTTTCTTATGCATCAGTTAGCACTGTGTGATATTGTGTCACTGCATTAAAAAGGATATGTGCATCTGTTACCATGCTGGGCATGCCATTCCTAACTTGGCATCATAACTTTGAGAGTTGTCTGCTGATAGATCTATTATTGATATTCTCTATCCATCAATCATCCTTCATCCATCCATCCCTCATCCATCTGTTCATATCTCCACTCATCCATTCATCCATCCATCTCTCCACCTATCTATTCATCTGCCTATCTATCATCCTTCCTTTCTTCCACCCGTCCATCTTCTCATCATCCATTCATCCATCATATGTCCTTCCCTCCCTTCCTCCCATCCATCGATCTGCCCATCTATCCCTCCATCCACCACTTACTCATTCATCCGTC
>NW_007158740.1:0-904 GCF_000164805.1 Carlito syrichta | reverse complement strand
CCCCTGTCTCTCAACATACACAACTAAAAATCTTAAATAGAAAAAGAGAAAACAATTATCAATTAAATTCAGTATGTGACTAATCTGTACACTCTTCTGATGACATTAAAACATTCTATAAATTCTACCACAGGACTAACAAGAAACACATTGCTAAACATTGGGTAGCCAGGTAAGCCAACAGTATTAATAATGCAGTACCACTAGGTATGCTACCAGGCTCTATCAACAACTAAGATAAATACTGAAGAGCACACTCCCCCAAGATGACATTCACTCAAGGCTGGAGAGGGGTAACCACCTTGTCTCAAACTGAAACAAAATTCAAACAAGCTTACCAAGCAGAACCAAAGAGTAGAAGCAATATTCCATGTGTCAACTATTTGCAAAAGCACATGTACACTTTTATTAGAGATCAATGAAAACCAACAACTGTGCTAAAAAAAAAAATTTCTCAAGTACCAGATACTAGGCTCTGCAATAATAATTCAGACACGCACATGGGTAAGATGATCTCACACACCATTTAAAAAGCTTAAAACTATTCTCAGTGTGACCTCACTGCTGAAAAGGTAAACACTACCCATCCTAAAGTACATGGACTGCTCTTAGATCTTAGTACAAGGGAGTAAATGAGCCCAGGCCCAGGCACAGTCCAACCAGAGAGTCTATATTCAGATTAGACTGTTCCAAAGTATGGCATACTTCAGTGACATTTCTGGAAATTAGGTCTCAAGAAAAATGATGGAAGGTGTTAGGAACATTTGGGCTGGAGAAGAGAACTTTGAAGGGCAGTGCCTGGCCATTAGTTGAATTAAGAAAGGTTTCCAAAGAAATACAGGATATGACAGGTACCTTCAAATATTCAACAACTGTTATATGAAATATGACATTTTGCCTAGAT
>NW_007158739.1:0-692 GCF_000164805.1 Carlito syrichta | reverse complement strand
CCCTCCCCCACCAGAATGTTTGAGAAGGGAGAAGCACCAACGTACTTCCTCCAAGAAAATATCCACGGAGGCCGGTGTGGGGGCTCACGCCTGTCAACCCAGCTCTTTGACAGGCTGAGGCAGGGGGATGGCTTGAGTGCAGGAGCTCGAGACCAGCCTGGGCAACATAGTGAGATCCTTATCTCTAAAGAAAGAAGGCCAGGCTCAGTGGCTCAGCCTGTACCCAGCACTTTGGGAGGCCTGAACCTGCGAGTTCAAGACCAGCCTGGACAATTTGGCGAGACCTTGTCTCTACAATAAAATAAAATAAAATAGAATTAGCCGGGCGTGGTAGGGTGCGTCTGTAGTTCCAGCTACTCGGAAGACTGAGGCAGACGGATCGCTGGAGTCCAAAAATCAGCCCTGGATGGCCCTGAGGGCGCGTGCCACTGCACTCCAGCCTGGGCGAAGGAGTCAGACTCTGACTCAAAAGAAAAGAAAGAAAAGAAGACAGAGTGTGTCCTGCGAACCCCTCCCGGACAGCCAGGGTCACCCATGCTTGGAAAGTGTGTAGACGCCAAGCTCCACATGCCACGCAGTGATGATGGGTGGTGAATTATAGATCATTTAAAAATTGTCTCTTTGGTTTTTCTTAATTTCCAAAATTATCCACAAGGTCCATGTATTACTTTTTGTAAATGAAGAAAATGCTA
>NW_007158738.1:0-878 GCF_000164805.1 Carlito syrichta | reverse complement strand
TAATTGGATGCTAAAAATTATAGGTACTAGTATGATAATGTTTTAAACATATATATTCTAATACTAATCTTTCTGTTTAAAACATATAGATCTTGTGAAAAAGATTTAATAAATATGATATATATCACTGGATTCATATGCCCCAAACAAAAATATTTTCACTACTAAAAGTTAAGATAATTAATATAAATGTTGATTGTTTTATTAAATCATAATAGGTTAGTAAAAAGGGAAATTTTTACCTTAAATAAAATTCAATATAGCTTATAATATAAAAATTAATTATTAAATATTATAAAAACAGTTTACTAAGCTATTGATAAAATCATACACCTGTTATTTTAATGTATGCCTTATAAGGCACAATATGCATCACAAAGTTTTCATTGTCAATTGTGATCCTAAACAAAAATCTTTTGCAAAAAACGTTATACATTATATGATTTATAAGCCCCTAACAAATATTTGATTATTGCTAAAATATTGTAAAAAATGGTATATAAGCTGGAAAGAATTTAAATAAAATCAGACTCAGTCCTGATCAGACTGATCCCAAAAAAACTGCCTCCGAGTAGTTTCTTCTCGCTGCATCCTAATTCCCTGGAGAGGGTCCAACTCCCCTCAGGTCAGACTGGTTCCCGACAGCTGGCAAGCAAGCCTACTGGAGAGATGACTTAACTAAATGACTGGCAAGCAAGCCGAATAGTTAGTTGTCCTGTTGGTCTGCTAGCAAGTCGACAAGTGAGCTGGTCTGTTGGCTGGAGAGTGAACCGACTAGTTAGCTGACCTGATGGAAAGTGAGCAAGCCCACTAGTTAACTGATCAGCTAGCTGAGTTGGTAGCCAAATAGTTACCTAAGTAACTAGTTTATTTGCTAA
>NW_007158737.1:0-906 GCF_000164805.1 Carlito syrichta | reverse complement strand
ATATATCACTGGATTCATATGCCCCCAACAAAAATATTTTCACTACTAAAAGTAAGATAATTAATAATAAATGTTGATTGTTTTATTAAATCATAATAGGTTAGTAAAAAGGGAAATTTTTACTTAAATAAAATTCAATATAGCTTATAATATACAAATTAATTATTAAATATTATAAAAACAGTTTACTAAGCTATTGTTAAAATCATACACCTGTTATTTTAATGTATGCCTTATAAGGCACAATATGCATCACAGAGTTTTCATTGTCAATTGTGATCCTAAACAAAAATCTTTTGCAAAAAACGTTATACATTATATGATTTATAAGCCCCTAACGAATATTTGATTATTGCTAAAATATTGTAAAAAATGGTATATAAGCTGGAAAGAATTTAAATAAAATCAGACTCAGTCCTGATCAGACTGATCCCAAAAAAACTGCCTCCGAGTAGTTTCTTCTTGCTGCGTCCTAATTCCCTGGAGAGGGTCCAACTCCCCTCAGGTCGGACTGGTTCCTGACAGCTGGCAAGCAAGCCTACTGGTGAGCTGACTTAAAAGACTGGCGAGCAAGCCGAATAGTTAGCTGTCCTGTTGGTCTGCTAGCAAGTCGACAAGTGAGTTGGTCTGTTGGCTGGAGAGTGAACCGACTAGTTAGCTGACCTGATAGAAAGTGAGCAAGCCCACTAGTTAACTGATCAGCTAGCTGAGTTGGTAGCCAAATAGTTACCTAAGTAACTAGTTTATTTGCTAACTGAGTTAACTAGCTAGCTGACTATCAAGCTGACATAACTAGCTAGCAAACAAACTATCTATATGTCTAGATAGCTGACTTAATTAGCTAGCTAACTGGTTAGTTAACTGGCTAGGTGACTTAACTATCTAGCTGACAAGCTAGCTGACTTG
>NW_007158736.1:0-703 GCF_000164805.1 Carlito syrichta | reverse complement strand
AATCTTACAGAACGTTATTTTTGTTCTATAATCCCAATAATCAAAAAATAAAATTTATTTCATCCGGAATGTAGTTACACTATAGTCATAAAGAAAAAATGGTAGTATTTACAAAGTATTAGCTTTGGGGTATATTTTATAAAAAACACAGCTCACTGTTCTTATCTCAGATTTATCCATTATATAAGTTCTGCTATGAGTTTTATTTATTTCAAGAGTCATCCTACCTTACTGTTTAAAATCAGCTTTCAGAGAACAAATATTTTCACAATTGATAAAACAATTCTACTTCACGTTTAAAACGTCAAGGTCTACATAAAGGATAAGGCACTTTAAATTCTACATAAACAAATAGTAGTTTAATAATAAATAGATAGCAAATCCATTTCAAAGGGAAGGTCTCAATAAAGCCCAATATATTCAGATTAGATTATCAGCACAGATATCGAAAGAGCTTACAGTGAGAAGTAGCTTCCCAAGAAATAATTTACCCCCGATCTTAAAGAGGAAACTCAGAACAACAGCAAACTTCCAACCGTTCTGTTCCCGAAAGACCGGCAGTCAACCACATTCAAAGTACTTCAGGTCATTAGTCTTCTCTTGCTGACGTTTATTGCATCTTCCTCTACTTTCCCTCACAGGGCTAGAGACAGAAACTTTAAAGATTCTCATTTTCCCACCAGATCTCCATTCTTTGAATGCT
>NW_007158735.1:745500-804420 GCF_000164805.1 Carlito syrichta | reverse complement strand
GGGGATGGGAAAACACCTCTTATCAACAGGGTGCCTGAATGAAACGTAATTGTACACCCACCCTTAACTGTACCCCACAAAACCATAATAAAAAATACTGATTAATGAAAAAAATAATAATAATAATTACTTATAATTTGTCCCCTAGTTGAAATCAAGTTTCTTCAAATAATTTGCACTTAGACTTATAGAAAAACTTAATTACTACATAGAATTTACCAGGTAATCTAATTTATCTCATTGACCATCTTTTAAAAGAATCGTGTCAAGTCAATGGTATTTCATTTTTTTAAATGCTTACATAAAGATAGCAGAGAGAAAATGAACAACATTTTTGTTAAAGACACTAAATTGAAATGATGGATGTCTAATCTGATTTTTCCAGAGAAAATATGTTATCATGTATGTTACATTCCTAATCAAAAGTGTGATGTCCAACGTTTTAGAGGTGTGACCATAAACACCATTCTTAATTTTCTGCAAATAACAAAACTACATTCTTTTTTTAAAGCATCAATCTTTCTAAATCTGTTTGCTCCATTAAATATGACAAATATTCCAATTAACACAATTTTATCAGGGTCTCTGATATTCACTGCTGGGAAGAGAAATGTAAATAAGATATTGTTCTTCCACTGGAAGTTTTGTTCTATTATTGACAATAAAAAAGTACACAAATGTGTTAAAAATTCATAAATAGTAAGTGCTTTAACAAAGGAAGAACATGAATTAACATTTATTGATCATTTGGTCATTTGCTATGTACCACATGCTATCATAAGAATCTTTTGTAAGTATTATTGTCCCTGCAAGATGAATTTTAGTATTAGTGTAAACTTTTTAAAAATTAAGAAATACAGTTTTGTTTATCTCTGTCTAAATTCTAATATAGATCTGATAGCTATAATCTGCTCTTTCCATGTTTAAGATTGTATACACACACACACACACACACACACACACACACACACACACACACACACACACGGGCAAAAAGAGATCAAAAAGACTTCCTGAAAAGATATTTCCACTAAGCTTTGTTAAGGATGGGTAGACTTTTAATGAATCCAATATAGAGAAGAAATTTCTGGTGGAAAGAACCAGAACAAAAGCAAAGAGAGAGGAAATCATAGTATAGGCTCATGTAAAAACAGGCATTTCAGCTTGATTGAAAGGTAAAGATTGGTCATTGATTTCATAGTTATTCTATGTTAGGTGCTGGGGTTACAAAGATGAAAAAAAATGGCCAAGGTAGTCTCTGCTTTATAGAAGCAGATATGATCACAGAGATGTATTAATCTGTTTGTGTTGCTATAACATGATACCTGAGAGTGATTAAATATATAGAGAACAAACAGATATTTGTTTTTTACAGTTATGGAGACTGGGAGTCCAAGATCAAGCCTCCAGCAGATTCAGTGAGAACCTGATCTCTTCTTCCAAGATGGTGCCTTGTTGCTGCACATGGCAGAAGGGATAGATGGGGCAAAAGAGCCTCAGCTAGTTCCTTTCAGCCTTTTAAAATGCACTAATTCATCCATGAGGATGGAGCCTTCATGATTTAATCATTTCCCAAAAGACTCTGTTTCCTAATACCAGCCTAGTGGGATTAAGCTTCAACATATGAATTCTGGAGGAGACACATTCAAACCACAGAAACAGAGATCTACACGTTGATCTGGGAGTAGAGAGGAAGGGAGGTCTAACGCTGTCAGGTTGTGTGTGAGACATAATCCTCACTCTGAGTTTTGAAAGATAATAAAGAATTTGTCAGGTCAACAAAAAGATGGAGGGGGTGTGGGTAGGATCAGGGAGGAAATGACGATCCTGGCAGAAGGGACATGATCAAGTTCACAGGCCTCACTGAGTGTGGATGTTCAGTACAGCATGAATGTTTGGTGAATGTAAAGAGGAAGAAACTGAAGGCTTGATGGCAACCAAAGCAAGCATGGAAAACTGTATCATGCTGAAGAGTTTGACCTAATCCCCTCACCCAGGACTGAAAAATAAGTCGCACTTAACTTTCCTGGCAAAAAGTTATCTTGAATCATTTCTGATTAGGGAGTGTCAGGGTCAGAACTGTGTTTGGGAAGATTAGTTTAACAGAGATATAAAGGGCAAGAGACAGAAAGGAGAGAGATTAATTAATCAGTTGTTCTGATAGTTCAAGTGAGAGGTAATGAAATACCAACCTAGAATGGAGGTAGTGGAGATAAAAACGAATGATGGGAAATTATGAAGTTAAAAAATCAACAGATCAATAGACCTGAGAGACAGATTTTATGTAGGGGCAAGGGAAAAAGAGTTGGTAATATTCTGAAGGCAATTATAGATGCAAGATTAGATTTCAGGATAGGAGTCAAGACTGGAAACAGATTTAGGCATCATTCCCACAGAGGTGATAATTGGACAGTGGGAGGTGATGAGAACACCAAAGAAAAGAATATATAAAAAGAAAAGAAAAGAAAAAGGCTGAGGATAAAACTCTGCCTTCACTTGGAAGTATGAAAAGGCAGAGGAGTCAGCAAGGGGTAGAGGACAAGCAGCCAGGAAGGAGGGGAAGGCAGGAAGGGCAAGGTCTGGGAGGCATAGAAGGCTGATTTCACAGAGAGGTTGGTTGGAGCAAATGTTGCAGAAAGGAGTAGGTTGGCTTGAAATTCAGCCAATTTATTTGATAATTAATAAGTCACTGATAAACTTCAAGAGGAAAGTTTATGAGGAGAAAACAGGTGGCAAAATATGGAGAAGCATAGAGATGGCTGTGAACACATTGTGCAGAATGTTCTCTCACAAGTTTGTTAGTAAAAGGGAAAAAAATCCTGAAAAATTAATGAGGGTGCCCTCCCTCCTGCCATGGAGAAGAATTATTTAAATTTGCCTTATTTGCTATTTCACAGCTCTGCAGAGGGTTGGGAAATGGAGCATTCCAGGTAAATAACGTGTTGGAACTGTTGGTGGCGTTCCTGAACAACCCAGGGTTGGGCTGCATCTGTCCATCCACAGAACAGGCTACCCATCCTGAGTTGCAGGCATTCTTTTGCAGTTCCCAATGGCAGCAAAGGCTAGCACACAGCATCATGGGTAAACCTCAATCAATAATCCGATGAGAAATTTTGTAAAGTGAGGAAAAATAGCACTTTGTTTTGTTTTTCCCTTTCTCTTCATAGCTCCTCAGGCTGTGGCTGTCAATTTACTATGCTCAGTGCAGGAGGAAGAGTCGTATAGCACTCTCTGGGCGCAGGAACCCAGCGGCTGCTTCCTGCACTCCCAACATATTCTGGTCATTGAACACCACATCAAGGACAGAGCTGTTGATGGCATAGAGAGAGAGAGCTTGGCAGCTCACCCTCTGGCCCGGTCCCCCCACACATCACTTTCCCAGCAACCTTTTCTTTCCCCACCAGGGTACTCTGGTAACCACCAGAACTGTCATTGGCTTGGGTGGTGTGTCCCCTGCTACCTGCAGGCATCCTCGGGCCTGATGGGTGCAGAGATGGAGCCAATATCAGGGAATTATGAATTCTCAGGAAGAATAAATGGCAGCAGATAAAACCCCAAGTAGCTGGAGCGCTGTTTTCATGCAAATGGCCTTAAGTAAAATGAAAAGAGGCAGGGCCAGGCTGCAGGAAAAGGAATAAGAAAAGGATGTAAGAGAAAAGCTGAATTAATTCTAAATAGGAGAATTTTCCGAGAGGCATTAGCCACTCTTGAAGAAAATGAATAGGTTTTCTCCTCACATTTATTACATTTCTACGATTCTCTAATTTAGGAGTCTTTTATTTTCAACTGAAAGATGGAAAACTTCAGGCGCATTTCACAAAAAGAAGATCTCTCTTACTTATGTATTGTAATGCTCAGAATTAGTTCTTGAGAAGAAGGTAAGATGAGGAGACACTTCCTTGAGGGGACAGAGACATATCAGGATTCTTGAGGGGACAGAGACATACTAGGAGGTCTGTGTGGGCAACTCGAGACTGGGTTTGTGGAGGCTGCATCAGGAAAGACGTGTCCTGCTCACTCTCAGATGAAGGCGAATGAGAGAAAGTTTCAAGACATTGGAAAGTGATATGGAAGGAGCACCGGTTTGTAGGCAGATGGCCGTGTTCTAAAGCCATCACAGGTTGGATAGGTCACTTAACTATATCTTTTTCATTTGTGATATTACAGTAGATACAGATCACCTCCCTTCTGTACCATGAAGACAAAATGGAATACAAACATGAACACTGTGCAAGAAAAAAAAGATCAGAATAGCTTGTTATCAACAAAAGTTGCTAATATGCTTGAAAGAAGGACAGACTGTGTCTTGGTAAGGCCATTTTAAAAAGTGAAATGACACTGTGTTGCAGCAAAACTGCCATAGGATCTATGTTTACATGCTGAGTAGAACATAATCTTTGTGGAGATACTGAGGTTTCCACTGGGGAAATAAGAAGTCCTAAAGTCACTATAGGAGTAAACAATGAAGAGAAGAGGTGGGCACTAGGACCAGCTGCCAGCTTGTTCTCTGGGTCAAAAAGGACCTGGGCATCTCAGCTAGCCTCTTTGCAGTTGTGTGGCAACACCAAGAGCACAACTGATTCAAGTGAGCAGCCTTATGCTTCAGAAGGACATATGCATCCTACCCATATCTGCTGTGTTCTCATTTAAAATTCGAACTTCAGAAAAAATCATTCCGCCTCTCCTTCTCCTTGACTTGGTGAAAGTAGTTCACGTGGGTCACAGCAGGTTTGATTTGATGCAGAGGTGACTCATTGGGTGTTGTGTAAAAGTGCTAATCTTCCCCCAACCACTTCTGAATTCTTAAATTCCTCTGACACATTAATTCTAACCCCAGCCCCAAATGCCCCAACATCCCTGAGCGTCCCAGAACAGAAATTATAGCAATTTCCTATAACCGGAATCAAATTCCAAGGTTGGAGAGCATGGGCCACGTCCTACTATTAATTCAAACATCCATGTGAAAGATTATGGTGGGCAGCTGTGATTCCATTAAAGGGGGCAATTTCAACTCCATTTCCTTGATAAACAGACACAAGCTCACCCCTAAATTGGGCTTGATAGATTTGATTAGGGTAGAGTTTTTGGAGGTTGTGATGTCTGCAGGAAAATTGCTGTTTGATGTGCAAGGCCAAATTGCACTTGAAATCTCCTTGCAACCATAGAGGGGGGAGAAGGAAGAGGATGGAACACCTAGCCAATTGCTATCATCCAAGCAGCGGGGGAGTCAAGCTGTTGTATTCAAAATATCTGTTAGGTATGCAGCCAGTGTGTGCTGTGGAAAGCATGCCAGGCTCAGGGGAACCAATGATTAAAAGCGGCATAACCAAGTGTTATTTAAACAAAGTGAAATGTACTCATCCAATTTCTTTAACCCATATGAATCTTCTGCAGAGAGAGGGAAAGATATGTCACTTCCTTTGGGGATACCTGTGGTTCTGTGTTTCACAATTCCCATTGAAAGCCTCAAGACCAGGAAGAGATCAAAGTTGAAGCTCACAGCTTTAAAACACAATCTCATCACAAATACAGAATGATGGGCTAAATGAAAGCCAGACCCTTTAGCCTGCTTGGTCTGTCTTTAGTAAAATGGTAAACTTTCCCTCTTTAGGTCAGCTTCACCAGGTGAGGCAATGGGGATTGTAATTACTTCTTCAAACCCTGTTCTCAGATTTCAAAAGTCATAAACACTTTGTGTTGGAAAATCTGTTTGCTTCCTAAGTGCACATACCTTAAAAGAGCACTTGAATTCCTTCAGCACTGCCCATTTTGCCTGGCCTGGGGCCAAGTGTGTAAGGAATTGAGATTTACTGAGGATCTATAATGTGTCAAGAACCACACTAAGTATGTGTAAAGCACCTCATTAAATCTTACAATAATTTTGGAGATGGCTACTGCTTCCCCATTTTCAAATAAAGGTGATAGGTTTTATAAAAGTTAGAAAAAACAGCCAAGGCCTTGGATATGGTGAGAAGTGGACTAGGAAGCAAAAGAAAATCACCCAGGTTGGGCTCGGTGGCTCAGCCTGTAATCCCAGCAATTTGGGAGGCCGAGGCAAGTGGATTGCCTGAACCTGTGGGTTCAAGATCAGCCTGGGCAACTTGGCAAGACTTCGTCTCTACAATAAATAAAAAATTAGCCGGGCATGGTAGCGTGTGCCTATAGTTCTAGCTACTTGGAAGGCTGAGGCAGAAGGATTGCTGGAGCCCAGCAGGTCAATGCTGGGGTGGCTGTGAGTGTGCCACTGCATTCTAGCCTGGGCAACGGATTGAGACTTTATCTCAAAAATGAAAAGAAAATCATCCTAATGCCAAAGTCCAAATTCATTCTATCATACTGGGCTGCTGCCATAGTTAACTGGGGCACTAGAACTCTGGCAGGGAAGAGAGCACACCCAGTCAGTCATACTGGTCTTCTATTTATCTTGCCCTTCCCTCTTCACAGGCATTCTCTTGTGCCCACCCCAAAGAAGGAGAATTGGGGGAGACAGTCTGCTTGAAACTACTGCTTGGATCCACAGTCACTGGCTTCAAAGCTCCAGAAGCTGCCTCCCCACTTCTGGCATAAAGACCGAAACCAACTCTCCACTGAGCCAGGTTGTATTAGGCTGGCCTCCAAACCCAGAGACCTTCTGGTTTCCCTGCTGTCTTTGGGGACATTTTAATTGCCTCCCCTCTTCTCCAGTCTAAGCCTCTTCATGAATCTCACCCTGTGTGTGGCCCACACATTACCTGAGGATATAGAACAAATGAACACAAGCCTTTTGTATCTGATTTATACACCTTCAGGGCTCCTTCTTGATGCAACAGGTGAAGACACCCATTAACCCAAATAAGACTATTCCTGATGTGGTCCCAGGAGCCATCCAAGAGTTCTGTATAGATGATACACCTCAGGTTGACTCTGTGAATTAACATGGAATAATTTGAAGCACACTGTCTATTAAGAATGGTTCATATAAGGATGGGAAAAGATTAAGGTAAAGTGGGATGGGATATAGCATGTGTAGCTATATTTGTCTTTCAAGATGAATATTCTTAATTGATTATAAAGGGTGGGAGGTATTAGTTATAAACAATGAAGTCCTTTACTAAACAATTAAGTACACAATTAAATAACAAACAGCAAAGAATTTTACTAAAAGAGTTTATTATCTGCTCTTTTTACTGTTTTGGAATTTTAATCAACAATTAATTGAACAAATATTTACACTGAGCTAATTGCTGGGAATGCATTGTTGATTAACACAGACATGAACTCTGCTGTCACGGAACTTAATGATTGAGTAGGGGAGATATCATTGAACAAGCAGTTAGAAGTTCACTGGTCATGACCATCTGCTTCCTGAAAGCACCTAAATAACCCAAGGCAGGTGCCAGTACAGATGGTTATTATCCATCTACAGGGAAGGAGTTGCAGACACCCTAAATGACCCAGAACAATATTTTGGAGTCAATAGAATTGGAGATGATCTGTCAATATCATATCTGATATTTATTTACACCTTAGTAGAAATGGACAGTGGTCACATACTGTTGAGTGAATATAAATCAATTGTCCTCAAATTGTTTGAGATGAAGGAATAGAGTTTACTGCGTCTTCTTTTAAAGATTGGAAAACCTTAAAATCGGCACCAACTATAGTGCATAGCACAGAGTAAGTGCTCAGTAAAAAACTGTTAAATGAATAAGTTGAAGGACTGCAATCTGCTGTGAACTCTGTGGCTTTGGATTCTGTCTTCTTGCCACTCCCACTATCATGTCCTTCTGTTGGTAGCTCAGCTGTAAGGAGACAGATGCGATGAAACATTTGGAGGAGCCTCCATAGCTTCTCCTCTCTAGTTGTTGTCTTACAGCAGAAGAAGGAAAAGAAATTGCACCACAGTTTGAGTTCTCTGACATATCTATGATAACGATGGCCACCAGGAAGAGGGATGGATTGGTATCAGGGAGAACCTGCAAACTGCAGCCTGCACACTCACATGCATCATCAAGATGAGGAGCACAAGGACCACGCGTTACAGCAAACCTTCAGTTAATTTATTTTACCCTGAAACCCATTATTACTACCCTTTCCTTGTTTAGGTCTTGTATCAATATGCTTGGCTAATTTTTTTCTGCCCAGCTGCCAACCTTGGGCAGTAGAACATCTGGTATATCCCCCAAGGGCATTAGCTCGTTAAGAAAGGTAAATTGATTTTTTAAAAATTTCATAAATCAGCAGTCAAATGAAAAATGTCATTTTAAATTACAACACAACTGAGTGGAATGCGTGCCTGCTGCTTGTGCACAATTGGAATTATTTATGACAGTTTAGTATTTTTTGGAGGGGGGCATTGTAGTTTTAATTATATGATACAAGGTGAGATAATTATTTACTGGTGCTGACGTGGAATTGCCAATAATTCCTTAATATCTGTTGGAAATTATTCAACAGTTTTTAATTAGTGATACATACTAAAACAATTGTTATTTTCTAGCGAATATAAAAATTCATCTATGAGAAAAGACACTTGGGAGTTACATTAGTAATTGTTCTAAAATGCATTATTGATTTATAAACATTACCATTACCATACTTATGTTATTACTTTTCAATATTTGAGGGATTCTTGCCTTCATCAGCAAAAGAACATAAAAGTAAGCAACAACTCCCAGAGTGGGTCATCAAGTAGAGAAAAGGCATAGATTTGAACGGGCCCCATTTGTCTCAAAGTTCCTTTTTTGTCTGGAATAAATATCCTTAGATATGTTGCCACAGTCATTCACAAATGCTCATTGTGCACTTAGCGTCTTCATTGCCATCATCCATTTTTAGAGGGCAGGAGCCAGGTCTTTTTCTAGGACTTGCTGCATCATGTCCTCTCTTACAGAATCACACCTAGAGCAAATGCTCTATAAAAATGTGTGGATGAAGATGTGGATCAGAGATAGTTGTCAAGCTGTACAAAATGCCTTTCACTGTTTTGCTGATGTCCTTTTGTTCACCCTTGGAAACACAAGGAAAAGGCAACGAGAAAAAAAAATCCCACTCGCTTTTAATAAATTATCTCAAGTCATTTACTTGCTGTAAAGATTACCCAGGAACACCATTACTTACTAAACACATTATTCAGAATATTTTTTATGTTAAAAAGCATTTAATTAGAATTACATTATTAGAGACTTCTAAGCATTTCCTTTAGTTATTCATTAAACAATAAAGTGCTTTACTAAGAGAAAACAAAAGGAAAAGAGATATTTCTATTTAATCATTTGCTAAATATTTTCCATGAATTACTAAGGATCACTTTCAACTATTTGTGAGTGCAATAAATTCAACTCCTCTTACACTGACTTGTGAATGCCACCTACTCTAGGAAGAAGGGAGATCGGAATTCATCTTCCCAATAGATCAGGCACTATTGTCTTTGGTTCATGCATTACAGGGGATTGGTTCACCAAGCTTTCTTACCCAGGACCCTAGTTAGTGCCAGCTCCAGCCTCTCCCCTCATCCATGCATTGGTGCCAAAGCCATCCCACATGACATATAAGCCCTTCTGTCTCTCAGCTTCTGATGTATCCTCCATATTCTCCCTTGGAGTGCTGAGACTAGGATACTACAAACTACATTTTTTTTTTTTTTTTGAGTTGGAGTCTCACTCTGTCGCCCAGACTGGAGTGCAGTGGCCGCTCCCGGCCACCGCAGCCTCGACCTGCTGTGCTCCGGCGATCCTTCTGCCTCAGCCTTCCAAGTAGCTGGAACTACAGGCGCGCGCTACCACGCCCGGCTGATTTTTTGATTTATTGTAGAGATGAGGTCTCACTGCCCAGGCGGGTCTCAAACCCGTGGGCTCAGGCAATCCACTCACCTCAGCCTCCCAAAGGCGTGGGATTACAGGCTGAGCCACCAAGCCCGGCTCAAACTACATTTTTTTTTTGCCAATTGCTTTCATGTTAGGTTCTTCAGCAGAGGTCATTAAGAAAAGATGGAAGGCAGGAAAGCAGACAGAGGCTTGCCCCTTCTTGTTGGCCTGCAGTTCCTCTGGGTACTTTCCAGTCATGGCCCTTCGCCCTGAAAGCAATCATTAGTTTCAGGGATAGTTAGTTTTGCTTCCAGCTTCCTTCCTTGTTCATCGTTCAGTCTTCAAGAAATGCTTCTTCCCAGAGTTCCAACTCCCAGTTCTGCATGGCCCCTCCAATGGGCTCCTGAGACACCAGCAGCAAACAGGCAACAGTCTCTCCTCCTAGGAGAGTGGGCTTCCACCTCTGTGGGGCCTTTTCCATAGGTCCTACAAGTTCTCATTTCTGACAATCCTAGCCTCTTCCTTTGTTTCCCCAGTCACAGGAGGGCTCCGTTGCTTCCTCTTGCCCTTCCAATCCTCCAACACCTGTGGCCCAATTCTCTAGATTAGATGCTCTCTGAAAAAATAACTAGTGTAGATTATGTCTTCATGCCTGACACTGACACTGACCCTTGCACCTCTCCACACAAGCACTTGCTCACAGTGTTGTACCCTTGCTCACAACTTTCTCAGCTGGAAACACCTTTTCTCCTTCCTCCCATCTATTCCCTGATTTCCATGATGTAGCTCAGGCATCACCCACTCCAAGACTTATGCTTCCTCACTAGACAAGGCAGCCCTTTTCCCTCTTTAGGAGCAGCCTGTGCATTCTTGTGACTGTGGTTGTCACTCTGAGAGTGCTATCTCCCAATCAACTGCTCCTGCAAGGCCATGTCATGACACGAACCACTGCATCGCTACAACTTTGAGCCATGCCCAGCACACAGAGAAATGCCATAAATAGCTATGTTTGTCCTGAACACATGGGCACTGGCATTGCACTGGCCTAAATGGGAATTAAACTCCTACAAGTATATCCCATGCCTCTGCACTGGTGGGACCAGGTTCTCATGGAGAATCCCAAAGTCCTGCTATATCCTGACAGAGAAGTGTTTGGCTATGAGACAAAAATCATAGAAAAGGAGCAGCTTAGGGGTAACCTGGTATCATTTTCTCATTATCGAGCATTTGACTTTATACTAGTAATGTATATAAGGACAGTTCTAAAATACCACTATTTCTTATGCGATGCTAAGCAAATTGCTAATAACAATAATATCTACCACTTACTGAGCATATATTAAGATTTCCTGGGCACTGCATTATCTTATTAAATCCTAACAAAAAAGTCTTAAAGAGAGAAATTATTATCCCATCTTGCAAACAAAGAAAAAGTGATACTAAGAAAACTAGGATTAGGCTAAGGTCAGTGAGGCCTTTGCCTTGGGAGCAAAATTGAAGGGAGTGACAAAAAACTCAGTAATTGAAATGTATACTTTAATATAAATTTTTTAAAAATCAAAATCAATTAAAAATTGATGATAAGATGAAAAAATTTTGCCCGGGCTCGGTGGCTCAGCCTGTAATCCCAGCACTTTGGGAGACTCAGGCAAGTAGATTGCCTGAGCCCATGGGTAGGAGACCAGCCCAGGCAACTTGGTGAGACCTCGTCTCTACAGCAAAATAAAAAATTGGCTGGACATGGTAGCACTTGCCTGTAGTTCCAGCTACTTGAAAGGCTGAGGGGGAAGGATCGCCGGAGCCCAGCAGGTCGACACTGGGGTGAACATGAGTGTGCCACTGCACTCCAGACTGGGTGACAGAGACACCAACTCAAAAAAAAAGATAGAAACATTTTAAACATTTAGTAATCAGTACTGCTGTTTTTTTCCTTTGGCTGTAGTGTTCATGATGGTGGCACAGCTGAGCACTTCTGCAATTTGTCCAGCCTTGCACATCCAATGAGGAGAGGCACTGGTATGCATTTTCCAGCTCCTCTAACTTTAAAACCTTAATTACCCAGCACTCACTACAATGGCATGCGTGGTCATAATATATTATTTGCAGAAGGCATTACTTGCTTGTAGCTTTCTGAGTGGGGCTTTTCCTTGAATGTAGTACAGTTCAAGTAGGGGCTTCCAAATCACACAAATGCTTTTCACATGGTTTATGGAACTCTTTATTGCTTTAAATTCGATACAACCTATCTCCTCTTTTAGATGACACATGCTATAGGGTACTGTGTCTTTAACGGTAGTCAATATCTGTCTGGAGACGGGGAGACACCCCTTATCAACAAGGGTGCCTGAACGAAGCATATTTGTATACCTAACCCTTAACTGAACCCCACAATATCAAAATAAAAAATATTGATTTAAAAATAAAATAAAATAAAATGACTGCTAAGAGGTACAGTTTTGACTATATATACACTACTGTTTCATTCATTCATTGCGCAATAGACATTGAATTATTTGCATTTTGCTTATTTATTTGACTAAATAAGCTATTCAAACACTTGTGGAATTCATTGAATGAACAGGTACTAAGTACCGAGGAGTAAAGTTCTATCTTTCTTAGAACAACTCCAAAGAACAAAACAGTAAACTATAGATGAAGAATAAAGGCAGACTTCTTATATTATTCATTTATACAGAAACAATGGAGCATTAAGATACAAGGTGAGTTTTTGGCTAATGACCATTGCAAATCTGTTATCTGAGTTCCATAGCTCTGAGGACCATGGGTTAAAAAATTATTCTCTTTCTTCCACTGCTTTAAGATAGGCCATAGCAATATATTTATCTGGGAGCTAATGACTGGCTTGTACCCAGATATCAGCTCACAAGGAAGGTGCAGATATAGAACTATCCTCCCAAGCTAAGGAGAAAAAGAGACACTGAATACCACAGGTGGCACCAGGAAGGATCTGCCAGGAAGGGTGTTCCACCCTCCCAACCCCCTTCATTCCACTGACAAGCAGCCATCTCTTTGCCGGGAGAGCTGATTATGAGTTCAGCAGTCTGAGGTGATTACACCCGGCAAATATTTGTTGATAGTTATCCCATCTGTGCCACAGTCACAGCTCAGACAAATGATAAATATTGAGGTCTTTTAATCTTAGCTCACCAGTCAATCCCTCTAGCTCTCTAATCATTTTTGTTGCTCTGTGGTGAAGACCTTCCAGTCCGTCTACCCTCCTCTGTTACAGAAATGACCTGAAGAGAGCACAGCACAGCAACTGGAAGGCAGACCTAGTCCTCAGCCCAGGTGCTGATGTTCAGCCTCATGCAGAGGCCTCACCACTTTCCACCTCTGCTTGGGAATCTTCTGCCAGGATCTCTTTCTAGCACACTGATTCCCATTTTTGAAAACTATAGTGTAGGAGGAAGGAAACATGACGAGATATGGTTTGCATAATACAGGGATTTCAACTGGCCTAAAAGATATCCAAAAACCCAGTACAGAGCAGTGGTGGGTGCTGCATAGACTTTCTTCAAGTCAGACGGACTTGGGATGAAAACAATAGGGCCTATGGCTTTGATAAATTGGTCAATACCTCTGCTACTCAGTTTTTTAATCTGTAAATTGGAAATAATGCTTCCTATTTCATAGAGTTGCTTCAAGTGAAAGGAGATAATAACATAGTAAAGTATTGGGCACAGTCTCTGCATTTTCTTTATTCTGTCATTCCGCTGCATGAAAACCTTACTTTGTGCCAGTAAATGCTGGGGCTAGGGTACAGAAAGACAGAGATGATCATGTCATAAAGTTTAAAAGATACTCAACATATTATTGTTATTATTATTACTAATAATAATCAGTAGAGAAACATTAGCAGCCAAATAGTAGTAGTATCATCTTTATTACTATTAAGGAAATTACTCTCTAGTCATAGCAAGTTCCCTGTGACCCTCTCAGGCCTCATTCATGGGTAGCTCTCAATGTTTTGCAAATTTTTTTATGTGGATGGATGATGGAAGCATGGAAGAGTCCTTCCAAGCAAGGTGACAATTCTCACTAAGGAGAGGTCCTGGGGCCTCCATTATAATGGAACTCTCTCCACTCAACTTCCCTGTGTGCATGTCCCAAACTTCACTCTTGGGAGTTCAAGCCAGATTATTTCCATTTTACAGCAGAGATAACTGGTAGTAAGAGAAATGAAGCAACTTACCTAAAGCAAATATGATTCATTTCACAAATATTTCTCTCTTAGACAGGTATTTGGCCAGATCTGCAGAAAACAAATCCTTTTAAAGCCTATCCCAAAGGTGTCCAACCTTTTGGCTTCCCTGGGCCACATTGAATAAAGAGGAATTGCCTTGGGCAGCACACAAATTATATAATATAGTTAGTGTATATACATAGACATATGAGGTCACAAAAAAATAAATGCTAAAAATCACATGGTGTTAAAAGATTTTATGGGGCTGCATTATTAGCTGTCCTCGGCAGCATGTGTTCTAACCTGGCCTAAACTTTCTTCTTACATATGAAACCATCAGCCTCTTTACATATTCTTATTAACTTGAAATAAAATAAAATAAAAGCAATACTGAGCCCAAGAGCAAGGGCAACACGTGGCATTTCAGAAAGAGCAGTGTGAAGATGTCTTGCCCATTTGCTATGGACACCTCTAAGTTGTAGCCATCATCAGGAGCAGTAATGAGGCAATGAGACTGAGGCAGGTGGTCATAAAAAGGGAATTTTATAAAGAGGTAGAAGCGGCATTAAATAGAAGTGAAGAACAGGAGCTGTAGTGGTAGTGGTCACGTGACACTGGATTGCCTTGGGACTCAAACAACTAAGACACAGAGTTGAAACTTAGTTGACCTGATGCCAGTTTAAATCTCATCAGGCTCGGCTAGGGAGCCAACACCAACAAGAATAATCCAAGACATGGAGGGTCAGAAATCCATGAGCACATACTCTGACTAGAGGTCACCTCAGGTGAAGGGACAGAAATCTAGATTTTCAAACCTAAACTTGCTGCAGGACGCAACCTGGCTTTTTTTTAATCCCCAAATATTTTCTGTGTGTGTATTTCTTTCATGTTTTTTTTTGTTTCTGTTTTTGTTTTTGCTAAGATATTGAATATGGTTAAACCTTTTCCATTGTACTAAAATTTTGTCATTTTTTAAAGGACTTGAATGTTATTTAATACAGAAAAGATCAAGGTAAGGTGATTAACCATTCCCCAAATGCAGATAGCTGGACCCTTTTCTCCTCATAATAACAACATGATCAGGTTTCAATTATAGCCTACTAGGTACTAGGCATTGGTTCTACATACGTTAATTTTAAGGCTTATGACAAACAGCCGTATGAGATGGACACTGGCATTTCTATTTTTAGTAACCTGAGGCTCAATGAGATTTAATAACTTGCCTTAAATGACACAACCAATTAAGCTCAGATCTTCACTTCAAACTTTGACTTCAAAGCCTTATTTGGCAATGCTTCACCTTATAGGGTCTCCTTACTTAATTACTGATTATTCATCAGTTAGTCACTGATGTATTCATTCATTCATACATCAAACAAATATTTACCAAATACAAAAATACTCTGTGTTAAATAATGGTTATGGAATGGTTATAGAATGGCAAGTCAAGATGCCTTTGCAAAAGTCTTCTGGACTGTTGGAAGTCGGGGTCACGGTTACTATTGGTGGGGGAGACGAGATTGTAAAGGAGGTCGAGTGGCCTTCTCAGATGAGGGTAATACTCAATTGCTTGATCTGGGTGGTAGCTACACAGACATGTTCAGTTTGGAAAATTTATGAGTTGCACGATCAGGATATGTGGATTTTTTCATATGTATACATCTATGTATTTTTACTCATGCATTACACACAAAAGTGTAAACACATGCAAAAACAAGCAAGAAAACGATACTATTCTTGGCTTTAGAAAGATAACACTGTACTGAATAAAAAAGAATAACTCTTCCTTCGCCATAATATTGGAAAATGTTGGAAACTGTATACTGTGTTATACCTTTTACTATGACTTTACTATATACCAGCTTTGACTTCCTTTTAACTTGTTAAAATAGTTGTGGAAAAATTACTGGACTTGGAGAGACAAAACCTTGGTTTTGTTTATGTTCTTTGCCAACTTGTAAACGTAGGCATCACGGTAAACCACTTTGAACCTTTTTTCTCACAATAACACTTATAACACAGGGTGATTTTAAAGATCAACTGTGTTTTATAAACCTTAAAACATTAATATTAATTAGTAGTCATCGTTATTGCTGCTATTTGCATTCTAGGTTTGATAAAGTTTGCTCCAAAGATATTTCTGAATTATTAAAACAAACTTAGGTATGATGGATATCTGAATGCATCTCTAGTCTCCTCATTTCCAACTTTAATCTGTCTCTTTTGACCCATGTGTCTGAGGCCAAAGGGCAGTCTGATGCTAATAATTCTGATGGAATTGCAATGATGAGAATTTCTGTAGGACTTTCTCTCTTGTGAGCTGGAAAAGAACTAGATATTAGCCTCAGGGTTTTTTTTTTTTTTTTTTTTTTTTTTTGATCAAGGACCAGAAAGTGAGGAATCTTGGGGCCAGTCTATCTCACAGTAATCTGTGAGATCCCAGACGAAGAGCGACATCTCAATATCTGCCTGGTTTGAATGGTCTGACTCACTCAGACCCCCAGGAAGCCTGGAAGGGACTGAATAGATGGAATGTGTCCTTCTTGACCCTAAAGCCAGAAGGGTAAATGGAAGTGAGTGTGGTGGAGGGAAGGAATGCCATTATTTTTATACCACTGATCCCAAGGATAAGAGACCACTTTATCTTCCCCCATCTATTTAGTAATTTCACAACATGAGCTGAATATCAGTGTATTTAAGGAAGTCAGTAGTTAGAGAATTTAAAAAAAGATATATGCCCAGTAAAATAAGGCTGCTGGAGATGATGAGGTAAATAAATAACAGTAATAATAAAGAAAATTATGCATAAAAGTATTTCTGTAGTGAAAGGAATTGCATTCTTTCTCAACCAAAAAAAAACAAAAAACAAAAAAGCCCCACAAAAAACAAACAAACAAAAAACACCTGTAGTTGAATTAAAAGAGAAAGTGCCACTATTGGGACTACAATCAGTGGCCTAGAATATCAGTAGTAAAGTATATCTCAAAGCATAGATTAAAAGAGTAAAAAGATGACAGTCCTGAGGATAGACATGGAAGTTTAATATGCAAATAAAAATTGTTTTATATGGAGGAAAAAAACTGAAAAGGCAGAGGTAAAGTCTGAACAAATAATAGAAGAAAATTTAGGAAAGCTGAAGAAAATCCTGAGTCTGAATATTGAATGGGTTTGCTCTGTGCAATGAAATTCCTAGATTCTATATGAATATATAACCTCGCAAACTCCTGTGTGGAAGGAAACAGTTGCTTACAAAGAAAAAATAAAGACGAGCATTGAACTCATCAGCAACATAGGAAGCTAGGAGAAAACAATATAACACCCACTGATGACTGAGAAAAAAGACCTGCAATATTAGAAACCTATGCTTAATCAAGATATCATTTACCTGCCATAGGAAGATTTATTGAGAGTACGCAAGAATTCAGAGAGTGCTGCATGCATATAACTCACCTGAAGGAAACGCTCAAGAACAACTCAGAGGAAGCAAGGGATAAGCTAGAACAGAGATCACAGGGTGGGGAAGGCTGAGTGAAAGACAACAGGAGGAACAAGTGCTGCTGGCTTTTTCTTCTCGTGTGGGTAAGGAGAAGTTGCCCAAGAAAGTGTTTAAACCCACCTTTGAAAAACAAGGTATATACCCCAAAAGAAATTATAAAAATGCCTAAAACACTGCAACATAACCTACAACATTAAGTTGGGAGAAAATAAAGTGGGAGAAGCACCTGAAGAAAACCAAAGATTTAATGGGAGGTCAGTGGGGAGGAAGAAGAAAAGGTTTCCAAGCACCATATCTAATTGAAGAGGATTGGAAGAAAAATAGATTATTTTGGTGGGTGAAAGTCGGTCTTAGTGGGGAGATTATATTTTATTATATTTTACATTGTCTTCAAATAATAGATAGAAAACATATGTCTGATGTGTCAGCAAAGAAGACTGTCGCTGTTAATAATGTAGAATGGAACATTTAAGAATACGAGTTAGAGACATAGAACAAATATAATAGGTATAAATCTTTATATTCTATATAATATGTAGTCAATTATATAAAATGAAATAATCCAAAATTCAAGAAGAACTTGACAACAATATTTATAATGGGAAAGATTAGTTTAAATTTTAAAAATTTGGCATATTTAGTATGCAAATGTAAGATGATGGCGGAAATGAAGAATAAAGCTAATAAAATTGACCTCAGAATTTTCCTTACCTTCTTAAATCCTATATGTGTATATATATGTACAAGGAAAAGCTTTAAAAATGATCTTTCACTGTATTACACAGAAATTTCAAAAAATTAAGGGCTTTACAAATAATATTTTCTGGTCAAATCTATAAATTAGAAAGAAATAATAAAAGCATACTGGAAAGCTTTTACTTAGAAAATATATCCAAGATCACCTTTAGATCAAAAAAGGAAATTGCAAATTATCAAAGAAGTAAATAAAATTAAAACATCTCAGCCGGGCTCTGTGGCTCAGCCTGTAATCCTGCGCCTTTGGGAGGCTGAGGTGAGTGGATTGCCTGAGCCCACGGGTTCGAGAACCGCCTGGGCAGTGAGACCTCATCTCTACAATAAATCAAAAAATCAGCCGGGCGTGGTAGTGCATGCCTGTATTCCAGCTATTCAGAAGGCTGAGATGGAAGGATCGCCGGAGCCCAGCAGGCGAGGCTGCGATGGCCGGGAGCCGCCACTGCACTCCAGTCTGGGCAACCGAGTGAGACTCCAACTCAAAAAAAAATAAAAATAATAAAAATAAAAAATAAAATTAAAACATCACACATCAAGTCTGTGAAGCACCAGGACAAAAATATATCCTTAATTTTTTTATTATTAATGAAGAGAGCTGAAAATAGATAAGTTAAATATTCATCTTAAGAAATTAAAGAACAGCAAAGTAAGTAAAAAGAGATAGGGAGAGGGGATTAACATGGATACAATCAAACAAATAAACAAACAAAAGAGAGAAGTGATTAACATGTATACAATCAAACAACCAAATAAAAGAGAGTAGGGGACCTATTCAAAAGCCAGTTCATTGAAAAGCCCTTTGTGAGCCTGATGAAGAAGAAAACTAAGAAAACAAATATAGACACATTCAAACTAAGAAAAGTGAAAGAAGAAGAAATCATAACAAAACATTGACACTAGAAAAATTAAAGTATTAAAGAGGATACTACATGAAACTCAATAGCAACATAGACAAAATAGATGATATCCTAGCAAAATGCCAAAGTTACCAAAATTCATCTAGAGGGCAGAAATGCTGAATAAATCAAATTAAACATCTGCCCTTTTTTTTCTGAGTTGGAGTCTCACTCTGTCGGCCAGGCTGGAGAGCAGTGGCAAGCTCACAGTCACTCCAGCATTGACCTGCTGGGCTCAGGCGATCCTTCCACCTTAACCTTCCAAGTAGCTACAGGCATGCACTACCCCCCCCCCGGCTAATTTTTTGATTTATTGTGGAGATAAGGTCTCGCCAACGTGCCCAGGCTGTTCTTGAACCCATGGGCTCAGTCAATCCCCTCACCTTGGCCTCTCAAAGTGTGGGATTACAGACTTGAGCCACTGGGCACAGCCAACACCTGCCATTTTTAATAGATACCAGGACCAGAAGGATTCACAGTTAATGTTCAACTAACCATTAAATTTCTATGATATTTGAATTATTCCAGAAAAAATAAAACGTCCAAATTTGTTCTATAAATTCAGTAATACATTAATACCAAAGTCTAACAAAAATACTATAAATTAATTCCATTCTTGCATATAGACATAAATGCCTCATTAAAATATTAGTAGTAGAATTGAATAATTAAGTAAAATATTATGCCATAATAAGACATGATTTTATCATAGAGGAGGAGGAACTCCAAGCAAAACTGCTATAGAATCAAGAGTTTACTAGAAATTAAAGTTGGTTGAGAGCTATTTCAACTCAGGATCTTTAAAAAGTAATTTGTCTACCTCAATAAGCCTAGTTTCTGTAGCTAATAATCAAAGAGTTAGTTTTAACTGTAACAGATAATAGCAAATGAAGAGTTATAGGAAGCCAGAGTTTACATAATTCCGTTTATATAATTTCCTCAAGTTAAAAAGCACATGATCAAGTTAAACCTATTTCCATTATTATTTCTTAATTTAACTTAAAAAAAATTATTTTACAGACAGAATTTTGCTCTGTTGCCCAGGCTGGAGTGCAGTGGCATGATCATAGCTTACTATAACCTTGAACTCCTGGTCTCCCAAAGTGTTGGGATTACAGGCGTGAGTCACAGTGCCTGGAATATTTCCAGTGTTCTTTGAACCAATCTTCAGCTCAATGGACAGGAATAGCCTGTAGCTAACAGACTCTAAACTTTTATGCTAGCCAGTGTTGATGGGTACAGTCTCAAATTTAATGCTATCAATTGAAGCTAGATTTAAACATTTTCCCCTACTTTTTCTTTCATATTTAAATAGTATGATAAACCTAAAAGTTTAATCATGTATTTATATATCTCAAGATCTCTGAGAATGTGTTTACAGAATCTATACTTTGCTGTTTCTTTACCTTGGAGGGTGGTCAGTAATTATCTAGGTCATTAAATAATGCTGAATTAAAAGACTGCCTTTCTCCAGTCTCTGCTTGGCTTTAGTAATGGTTAGTCTCAGGAAGAATCTGGACGTAAGCATCTCAGCATCACTCTTATCCAAACTGCAAACACTACATTGGCAAGGCTTTCATGAGCATAAACATAGTAAAACATACATAACCCCAATGCACAGGTGATATTTTCAGCTACCCTTGTAGCTCACTCATCTTGGCAAACACATCAAGGTGCAGTCTGTCTAAGGAAAGATATTCCATGGTGGGAACACTGAAGTTCCTTTGATGGACAAGGTGGTCAGCTATAAGACTTCACTTTCAAGCCAAAGCCACTTTTTCCAGGTTGTGTAGAACATTGAGGCCTTAACCAAACACATGCTTAAGTACTTTAGAAGATAGAAATCTCTTCCCTGAAGTAAATGCTGGCTCTCCCTGAAAGAAACCCTGCTGTCCCCACCTGTTCTGAAGTGAGTAGCCTTCTGTCTGTCTCCTCAGCTTTCATAGCAGAATGACATCTTCCTTCCCATCTGGTATCTAAAGCATATGGCCATCACAGCAACATAGAATGCCTGCACTACAGGTACCTGTTAGAGAATTCAATCATAAGTCTGAGTCCCAGCATCAGCCAAAGGCTATCCCAATATATCTGGTATTTGTCTAATAGGCATATCTGCTATTTTTTATTTTATTCTTTCCTAGTCTTGCTAGCACGGTGTTGCTAGATTATCTATAAGCAAAATGTCATAACCTTGTGTCCCAAATTGACAATTTTTATTTAGTCTCCATTGTAGTGTCATTTCCTCCACTGTCCTGAGCACAAGAACAATGTCTCTGAGCCGGGGTTCTGTCTTTTTAAAAGCTCTCTTGAAGACACCATCTACCTCATTACCAAAGGTTCATTGTCTTCATAGTAAATTCTGTCTTGAGTTCTGCTCCTGGAACACATTTTCTATCAGAAAGCCGGCATGCTCTTTCTTTCGGTGGAAAAGAATATTAGGTAATACTACATAATTTCTTTGTTAGCCTTAGCTGCCAAGGGCCCAGTTGTAGAATTAGTTTTCCTGCATCTGGAAAAATCAACTCTCACTTTTGAGACTATTTCTGAACTATTTTTATCTGTGTCTCATTGAACACTATGTTTAACTTGTTAAAATGCATATGATCCTGATTTTTTGCTTCTGATCTAACTCTGGCCTCACTGCAGCTAAGGTGCTCTCAGGTGTTATTCCATCTGTGGTTGGCTTGCTGGGCTCCTGCCTGCCACTACCCACACTCATGTTACAAGACCAGAAGCTAGATGGGTCAGTCCAGTAGGACTGACAGAGAAAATTATAATGCAAAGGCTGATAATATCCTGCTGTCTTTTTTTTTTTTAATGATGAATCCAGTATGTCTTTGGTAAAAGAAAGCCTACAAATATATATAAGTAATAAGAAAGTACTGTAGTTTTTATAGATCCTGAAGACTGATAGAGTTGGCCAAGTTCCTAGCAAAGGGTGCTTACACAGGGTTTACTGCATGAGGAATAAAAATAGAAAAAAATAATATTACAGTTTATTGTTGATGAAAATATTAATACATGAACTTGGAGAGAGAATTTTTTTTTTTTTTTTGAGTCAGAGCCTCACTCTGTCACCCAGGCTGGAGTGCAGTGGCATGCTCATGACCACTGCAGCCTCAACCTGCTGGACTCAGGCAATCCTTCTGCCTGTCTTCAAGTAGCTGGAAATACAGGCATGTGCTACTACACCCAGCTAATTATTTGATTTTATCGTAGAGATGAGGTCTCACCAAGTTGCCCAGGCTGGTCTCAAACCCCTGAGCTCGGGCAATCCTCGGCCTCCCATAGTGCAGGGATTATAGATTTGAGGCTACCATGCCCAGCAAAGAATTTTTAAAATTTGAAAAAAAACAACAAAACAATTGGAACCATTTGTAAATTCACTAATTTTATTAAGGTATATTATTAAGGTATATTTTGCATATAATAAAATACAACAATTTAAAGTATACGAGCCAATGAGTTTTGACAACTGTGTGTGTGTGTGTGTACACACATATATGTAACTACCACTGTAATCAAGCTATAGAATTTCCAACACACCTCCCAGTTACCTCTTGTCTCTTTCCAATATATTTCACCAAACACCCCCACACCCTGCACCCTGAGCCCAGGCAACACAGCTTTGCTATCACTGCTATAGCTTGGTTTTGACTGTTGTAGAATTTCATATGATTGGGATCGTATAATATGTTCGTTATATCTAACTTCTTTAGCTTGGCATAATCCTTTTCTGGATTTATTTGCTCTGTTTTGTGTATCAAATCTTCATTACATGATAGAATTCTACTGTATCAATTTAATATAAAGTTTTTATCTGTTCACTTTTCGATAGGCATTTGAATTAGTATCAATTTTGGACTATTATAAATTAAGCTGCTATGAACATTTATGTGCATGTCTGTGTGAGCACATTTTCATTTATCTTAGATAAATACCTAGTAATTACTAGGTCATATGTTAGTATATGGTTAATTTCATAAGAAACTACCAAACTGTTTTCCAAAGTGGTTGCACAATTTCAACATTTTTACCATCAATATATGAGAACTCTGCTTGTCACCACATCCTCATTAACACTTTCTTTTTCATTCTTTTAAACTTTATTCATTCCAGAAGGTGGAGAGAGATATTCACTGTGGTTTCAATTTGCATTTTTTTGATGACCTGCTTGACATGAAGCATCTTTTCATGTGATTATTGACTTTTCATATTGACCTTTTGTGAAGTATTTGTTTAGACACTTTATCCATTAAAAAAAAAACTGGGTTATTTGTCTTTTTATAATTAAGTTGTCAAGATTACCTTATGATTATGAATATAAGTCATTTGTTAGATATATGCATCGAGAATATTTTCTTCCATTTTTTTTGGTTTGCCTTGTCATTTTCTTTACACTTTCAAAGAGTACAAGATTTCAGTTTTGATGTGATTTTAACTTCTTGATTTTTCTTCTTGAGTTTGTGCTTTTTAATGCAAGTTCTAAAGAATATTTCCTGCCTAACAGGACAGATTTCCTTCAATTTTTTCTGGAAAATTGTATAGTTTTTGCTCTTATAGTTACATCTATGATCCATTTTGAGTTGAGTTTTGCGTATACATGAGATAAAGATGGACGTTTGTTCTTTTCCACATGAATATTCAGTTTTGTAAGTACCATGCATAGAAAAGACAATCTTTTTACTGCTTAATTACCATGGCTTATTTGTTGAAAAGCAATTGAACATACGTGTATGGCTATTTTGAGCCAGCTTTGTCTCAAAAAAAGCTGAGAGTTTGATTAGAATTTTGTTGAACATAGGTATAATTTGAGATGTACTGATATCTTAAGACCATTATCTTCCAATCCATGAATATGGTATATTGTTTTTTCTTTTTTATTCAGATTTTCTTTACATTTCCTCTGCAATGTTTTATAGTTTCAAATGAACAGGTATTATGTATATTTTTAAAAATTTATTCCTACATGTTTCATGGTTTTGATGCTACTGTAAATAGAATTGTTAACGGAATTTTTCAATTCATTGCTAATATACAGAAATCAACCTGATTTCCGCATTTTGATCTTGTATGATATAACTTTATTCACTCATTATATTAAAATTTCTGGTAAATTCTTTCAAATTTTCTATTTATACAACATATTATCTGTGAATTCAAACATTTTAACTTATTTCTTTCCAATCTCTATACATTTTATTCATTTACTTATATTATTGCACTAGCTAGGACCTCCAGCTCAATGATAAATAAAAGTCATGAGAGCAGGCATTCTTTCCTTGCTCTCAGTCTTAAGGGAAAATCATCTTTCCCACACTAAATATGATAACTATTGATTTTTTTGTAGATAACAATTATCAGGGTGAGAAATTTACCTTCTTGTCTTAGTTTTCTGAGAGTTTTTAATCATAAATAAATGATGAATTTTGTTGATTGCTTTTTCCACTGCTATTGAATTTTGTCTTCTTTATTAGCATACACTTATAGTGATTGTTTTAAAATGTTCAACCAACCCTGCATTCTTAGAATAAAATCTACTCATTATGAATTATCTAATTCATATATTTCTGGATTAAATTTTTGAATACATTGTCAAGGAGTGTTGTGTCTATATTTATATGTAATTTTGATTTATAGAGTTTTTTATTTTATTGTGTAACAATCATCTCATAAAATTAACTGAGAAATGTTTTTTCTTTCCTATTTACCGAAATTGTTTGTATAGATTTGATATTATCACTTCCATAACTATTATTATATATAATTAACCAGTGAAGCCATGTAGTTTTAGAGTTATTTTGTGTGTGAGAGAATTTTGGTAATTTTTGTTTCTTAAGGAATTTTTCCATTACATCTAAGTTGGAAAACTTCTTAACATATGATTTTTATTATACAACTTTATTATCCTTTTAATGTCTGCAGAAGCTGTAGTGACAACTTTCACCTCGTTTTTGCTAGTTGTCACTTCTCTGTATTTTATTAATCAATCTTCCTGGGACTTATCAACTTTATTGATCTTTCCAGAGAATAAACTTTTGTTTTGTTGTCTGTATTGTAATCATTTTTTTTATCTTCACTAAAAGTCCAGCTTGTCCAGTAAAGTCTGTCCACTCTAGATGGTTAAATATCTCTCATTTCTTAATGAGTTGTATGAGTCATCCAACTTACAGATCTCTGATAGTTATTTTTCTGGGTGTATGTATGTTCACCCTATGCATGTACCCCTCACCATTCATCAATAGAATCTAGGAGAACCCTAAGTCAATTTCTGTAGCTCTTTGTATCTCCCTTCCCAGTCTCCTCAGCCTCATTGAACACTGAGCTCTGTCTATTCAACTCAGCTTGACTAATGTGCTTCCAGAAAGTGCATCTAGGCAGGAAGCAGAGTAGATCATGGAGTTAACCTAACCTGTTTCCGTTTTCTCAGTAGTGACTGTTGTCCAATGGCCGAAAATATCAATTAATATATTTTTGTGCCCTTTTCTAGTTGTTTGCAACAGAAAGGAATTCTGGTACTAATTAATCTTTCATAACTAGAAGTAAAATTCTAGAAGCCTCACTCTAACTTTTTGATATTCATTTTCTTCTATATTTTATTAATTAATTCAACAATATCGTATTCAGCATTTGGTATGGTGGTATACATTTAACAATAACTAATAATATAACATTTTAATTGGGTTCATATATCACTATGTTCCTTTTTAAATTTATTTCACCTGATGTTTACTAAATGTTTTTGTATGTAAATTAAAATGTTTATTCAACTGAGATAACAATTTTGTATTTTTAAAATACTCCTCCCATTTGGTATGATTTGTCCTTACACAACACAAATTCACCTTAGGTCAGAACTGTTATACATTCTACTTTAACTTTTTTATTGCTTTGTTCTTTATCTTTTAACTTTGAAAAAAAAAATCTCAACTGTGTCTTTTGCATCACTGATTAAATTTTAGATTGCTATTTCTGTCCTATACTCCTTCTCTTGCATTTATGGTTTCCTTAAATTTCTTGATATAATGGAACTCTCTTTTTAAATTAGTCTGCAGTTACATCACTTTCTATTTTATCTCTTTTTCATAGAGTTAGTGATTTTTTTTTTGCCTTTATGGAAATTATATACAGGATACTTTCTAAAGTTGTCCTCTGGTTTCTGTAGTATAATTTTTATAAAAATATGTTCCCTTCGTTAGATCTTGGGTATAATGGTCTTTATCTTATAAGTACAATAGATATTCTACCAAATCTTTTCGTAAGTCTCTTATGGTTATTAGTTCCTTTTTTATATTTATCCATGAAGGAGAAAGTATATGAAAATTGGTGGGTAAATGGATTTTCCTTCATGACAGCATCTCTTTCTACCATCAGAATCTTCTCACATCAGAATCTAAAGGGCTGCTCAATGTGCTTAGCCTACTTCATGCTTTTTAATAAATTTTTAATATTTTCGTGTTTTCATAAGTATTCTATTAATAAGGTGGAAGAAAAAAAATCAAGTGCCAGTGGAAATCTTTATTCTGGAAGTCTCAAGAATTTTAGAAGAGAACATTGAACAGGAATTAGCAGCTTGAAGCACTCACTCACTCTCATGACTTTTGATATACCCTGAAAGTCCCTGACATTTGAATTAACAGTCCAGACCTTCCTACTGACCTCAGATTTATATAAACACTTCCTCCTAAATAGCTCACCTCAATCCCACAGGCATTTCAAACTCAGCATGTCCAAAATGAAACCCATCTTTTCTCCTATATTTTTTATATTTGAAAATTACTACTCCCTCCCAGTCTCAGGCAGATACCCGAAATTCCACTTAAACAATGCATTGTCCCTCAGTGAGCTCATCAAGTCTGTTGTTCAAATTCTAGATATTCTGCCTTTTTAAAATCAGTTGCATTTAGCCACTCCTTTCTGCACCTACTGTCCCTGCTTTGCTCTCTTGTCTGGACATTAGAATCATGTTCTAGCTACTCTGCTTTCTGTTCCATGCCTCTGTCATCAATCTTTCCTTGTTCTTTCAATGCTTTTTCTAAAAGACAGATTTGACTATGTTACTATCTGACTTAAAGTATTGCAATATCTTTCATTTCTCTTAAGGAAGGCATCCAGATTCAGTAGCCTTAAGATTCTCTACCTCATCAAAGGGCCTGTGAACACCCTGGGGATGTGGTGAAGGTGTAGACGGGGAGAGTGTGAGGCTGAGATTCTGCACATTTAACACGTTCCTGGTGATGCCCACATTGCTTCCCCTAGGACCACATTTGGAGTAAGGCCTCTTTAAGATATGTCTTTCAATTCCTATGCACCTCTAGACTTGTCTTCTTTTTGGCCCCCTCCACAGTACTTCTATCCTTGTCACCATTCTTATCAACTTACAGTTAGTAGAAAACATCTCTGTGCGATTAGTCCTGTTGCTACTCTGTTCAGAATGCTCCTCTATTTCCTTTCTACCCAAAAAATATCAACTCTGTTTTCATTACTTAACCCAAATCTCAGTTTATAATAGACTCTTTCCTTGAGTCTTCTCTGCCCTTACAGATTGACTGACTGATTTCCTCCTTGAGCCCTGACTGTGTATGGTATAAGTTACTCTTAGAACATGGGTGATACTTTCTTAGTACATTTTGTTTATATAACTGTTTTTCTTACTAGGCTATACAACTTAAAGGGTAGAAATTGTGTCATATCATTGGTGGCTAGTATATCATCTATCATATTGTTGAGGCTTAAAAATATCTTTTTTTTTAAATTTTGGGGTACAATTCAGGGTTAAGTATACAAATATTCATTGTGCAGATACACTTGTTGATGAGGTGTGCCCACCCTTCCCCAGGCAGATTCCCACTACTGCCAATCTCACCTCTCCGCTCCCACTTTTTTAAGAAATGAAGATACAATGAAATATCAGAATGAATCAAATATTGATTTACATGAATTTACATGAATTTACATGAATTCCATGAGTCCTCTGCTGCAAGTCCGCCTAGGCTAAAATCAAGGTGTCAACCAGAGCTGGGATTCTCACCTGAGGCTCAGAGTTCTCTTCCAAGCTCATTGGTTGTGGGTGGAATCCATTTCCTGAGCTTGTATGTAGAACTGGCATCCTTGTGCTTCTGCTAGCTATCAGCTGGAGTCAATCTTGGCTTCCAGAGGCTGACTGTGGTTCTTGGCCACATAGCTCCACTGGGAGTTTACAACAGTGCTGTTTGCTTTCTTCCAGGTCAGTAAGAACTTGTCTCACTGACTTCCTATGGCTCCCTAGTCTGCTAGGATGTAATCACACAAATGACTATCCCATTAACATTTGTCATATTGCATAACCTAGTCCAGGAGTGATAATAAACTATCCCACTATATTCATAGCTTCTGTCCTTACCAAAGATCAAGCATTATGCCAGTGTGTACACCAGAAAGTGAAGATTTTTTTTATTTTGAGTTGGACTGTCACTCTGTCGCCCAGACTGGAGTGTAATGGCCGCTCCCGGCCACCGCAGCCTCCAGCTGCTGCGCTCCGGCGATCCTTCCGCTTCAGCATTCCGAGTAGCCGTAATTACAGGCGCGCGCTACCAAGCCCAGCTAATTTTTTATTTATTGTAGAGAAGAGGGCTCACCAAGTTGCCCAGTCGGGTCTCGAACCCTCGGGCTCAAGCAATCCACTCACCTCAGACTCCCAAGGCGCGGGATTTCAGCCCGGCTGAAAGTGAAGATCTTGAAGGCCATCTTAGAATTCTCACTACTACTATAGTTAATTGAAAAAAATTGAGCTGCTTATCACAAGTCGTGGAGAAATGGAAAAGGGAGCCAATATTAAAGAGAAAGATAAAATGAGACTTAAGTACCTATATTCAGGATATGAGTTTTTCCATCGCTATATCTAAGAGCTACTTTTTAATGTTTAAATTATTCATTTTATAAATGAACATAAAACTCAAGGAACTTGTAATTTGCAGTAGAAGCAGAATTCCTGACTACGGCTAAAGTGATCTTTCTTCTGCCTTATAATTGCCTTCTATTGAACTCATAAATACAAACAAAAACCCCCTAGCCTTTGAATAGTTAAATATGTGAAAAGAGATTTTGCTTTGAAATTAAATTTGATTAATCACTCTTAAATTTCTTGTCCAACTCTACCAACTTAAATAGAATTGTGTTTCAAGGAATATAGTTGATGGCTTTTGAAGTAGGACAGGCAGCTTATCTTTTAGCACAGCAAACAAATGCAGAAACCTGTGGCGTTAGCTTTAGTTTAACCTTTTGGAAAACCAGTCACCAGTTACCATTACAAGTTTCAGCTCTGTGAAGAGGTTTCATGTTTCTTTTCTGCAAATCCACCTGGATACTGGGATTTGAGTGACAGGTGCTTAATATTATTGAACATTCCAGGTTTACCTTTCATCTCCTGCATTGAATGAGGTTAAACTTCTGAGCTGTGACAAATGATGTAGTGACAGTATTGCCAGTTTTCAAGTTTTTAACACTTGCTCACTTCTGGCTTATCCCCTTGAGAGAGAGCTCCTTTCCTCCCCTGAAATGCACCAATAATCTATGTGTCGTAATTCAGTATATTCATCCCTCAGCATGCAAGCATAATTGGGTCAAACATTTTTGCTCATAGGTAAAAACTCCCATAGGCAATTATCAATTCCCTTTATGATTAATGTAAAAACTACAGTGTTTCTATTAATGGAAATGTATGCGGGAGCATTCATAGTCATATGCTGTAGATAAACCCTGTCATTATACTAATGTAATGTAAAAGTTTCTGAAGTAACCAGAAACTTGGTAGCAACTGTAATATCTGAGCATGTCAATTTGCCAGGAAATTAGAGGGAACTAGCAGTATTACTAACAATACTTTTACAAAAATGAAGGTAAATTTTTCTTGTAATACCATATTTTGAAGCAAGAACATCGAATAAGAGCAAGCACACTGTGTAGAGCAGGCATCTGCTTTAAACTTCTGTTAGGAATGGGAGCATTAGGGGAGAACCTGGTACTGCACGCTTTTGTGCAGACTAACATTAGGATTGCATAAGGAGGAAATTGACTCATAAAAACTGAGTATGCAAATGTATGGTTTATATATCTCAAAACTAACAAAAAGAATTTCTTGTATAATGAGGAAAAATATAATTAGAATCATGTTGTCCACAAAAAAAGATCTCCATTTAAGATGTGCGTGTGTATATCTGTGGGGTGTGCATGTGTGTGAAGGTATGTGCTTTCTTTATTGAGCCTAGTTTTTCTCCTTGACATGAACTCCTGCCAAACCAATTGTCTAACTCAGACCTGGAAAGAAAGGGCATCCTACCAAGGAAGGAGTGGGCATTGGTGGAGATGTTGCATTCAATATATATATATACACACACACACACACACACACACACACACACACACACACACACACACACACACATACTGACTACTTCTCTCAATGATAGAGATCCATAATTCCTTCCCAAACCATTTCATGTACAGTAGAAGCAGCTTTCTGCAGTCAAAACTTTGTGATTCAACCTTTTGTAGCATATACACTGCTGTTGCTGGGAGGTGGCTATCCGAACAGACTCCCTTTTACCAGTCACCTTACACATAGGTACAGTCATTTACTGAGTTCTAGTGAAATGGAATCTGAGCAGAAGTCATAGGCACTATCTTCAAGACTGTTCCACAAAAGCCTCTTATTTTTTCTTTCTCTGCTGACTGAATGCTGATGACTTGGAGACCTTAGGGCATAGTGAAGTTGTAGGACAAAAGGAACCTGAATTCCTGTATCAGCATGTGGAGGAAAGCTAGGCTTCTCCATCAATACTCACACTGGAACCTATGTGTATGAAAGATAGACCTTTATTTTGTTATGCCATTAAAATACTGGAAATTGTTTGTTGTAGCAGCTAACGTTATCCTAACCAATATAGAAGTCAGGGTCTTGAGGAAGATGCCCTCACTTTAAAAGAAAGTCTAAAATATATGACATCAACTTAGCAATTTTGTGGTAGACAGTGAAGAAACAGACCTAGCAAGCTGGAAATCCCTGCTCTGCTGTAGTGAAACATTTGGTAAAACTGTCACCCTTGTTAATGTGGAAGGCAGACCAAGTGCCTACTGAGCCTGTGCATTTCAGGGCAGTAGTTTGGAAAGAGCCAGAGTGCTGGCATATGTTGATCTTCCCTGACTGTGTTTGGCAATGTATTTCAAGAGAGATGAGTTCAAGATAGTATTAGCTGGTTTGAACACAAAAATAAACAGAATAAAAGTATCTGAAATTCCGAGTTGCACAGGTTGGGAAATACTTCCAAACGACAATGTGAAATCAGACGTTAAAAGCCTTTGAAAAAGAAATGTCTCCTAAAGCTTCTCAATGAAACAAAATGACATAGCCCTAGCCCTGTGGCTTGAAGCAGATTAAGAGTGAGGTTTCCCCTCAATATTATTATTTCAGATAGCCTCAGAGCACCTACCACCACCTTGACAGAGTTAGGCACAGGGGTCAGAGTTATGAACAGAGAAACTGGGCCCCACTATTGCTCCAGGAAAGAGCTTCTGGTGAGTTTTCTGGCTCACAGAACTGCAGGAAACACAATAAGCAGTGTGGGTTATCCTTGTTGAAGTATTCATTCTGCCCTGACGAGTGCACCCTTCCAAACAGTCACTTATGCATAATTTCTATCACAACTTGCACTGTCTCCACATTAATTTCACATGACCATTGCTCTTTGGCATGAAAACATTTATGTTGACTGAGTTTCTTATATCTCTGTATATCTTGAATTAAAAGCTCCTAGAAGAAATAGATTCAGAACATCCAAATCTTTTCATGGCCATGTTTAAGTTAGGCAGAGCTACAATATGTATCATATACCAAGAGTTGCTTACTGATTACACATCTTTGCATGGAAGTGATTATCAAAACTAGTATCTGGAAAAGTTGTTCCCTAAATGAGTACCTGCAGGTGATGTCAATAGAAGGAAGAGGAAAATCTAAGGGCAAACTTTTTCCTTTGGGGATTTATTAAGTAAAAATAACTAAAATGACTAAATTTTCATTTATGTCGGCTTCTGCTGTCTAAAAGTTTACCAAAATTTAATCTAATCTTTGCCTGGCAGAGAAGCCCACATCCAAGGAGGAAACACATAATCTTTTTCCTTGTGAAGCAAGTACTATATATAGCAAAAAGTGGTCTGATTTTAAACTAAGCCAGTGAACTAATAAATAAAGGCACCAACCTCAGTTGAGTCATAACACTCAAAATTTAACATTTTCAGGAGACAGGTCTCATGCAAAGTATTTCCACATATTTTTACTAAGAAGCAGCTGACTGTGTTTTGTAAATTACAGATTAGCTGGAAGCACAGCATTCTGCTGGAGGAACTCTGTGCTGAATTATAATTCAGGGACACTGGAAAAGAAGTAATGGTGAGCCTGACTGTAAACTGGGCAAGGATTCACCTTTGAAACAATTATCTCCAACTCGCATAAAAACAAAATACCCAGAGAGATGTGCCTTTCCTGAGCCTAGGGAAACCATTGTAGGGGAAGGAGAAGAAAAAGCAGAAGGAAATGCGTGCACTTGTTTTCTCATGAGACAACATGGGATTTCTCTAATCAGCTGAGATTCTGTCAGCTGTTCTGAAATTTGAGTCTGCTCTGAAAGCCACAGGCACCTAGGATGGAAGGAGCCCACAGCAACACTAAGAGCATTAATGATACACTCTACTGAAAGTTGAGACAATTTCTTTTCACCTTAAATTTAATGCATTCCTAGAAACCACAAAGAGAACCTCTCTGAGAATATCCCTTAATGGCAATTTACAGAAAAAACAATTCTTTGTGACCTCACAGTTACCTAAGACAATGGAGGAAAATTGTATTTGAAGCAAAAAACAAAATTTTTTTTTAAAAATCTGATCTTGTCATGTATTCTACATGCAGCAAACAAATCTGTGGCAAACAGATGCTCAATTGGCCTAGGTAGAATGATACAAAGTGAAGAAGACTATTCTAAACAGCAAACGGTGGGAGAATGTGTATTATTCTCCAAAAAGAATTATGGTGAAGGGACTTTTGCACATGATCTTTCTGGCTCCTTAAGAAAGTGAATGAAATTGTGTTGAAAAGTAAAGGGTTAGTGTGAGTGGTAAGAATGGACTTCCCCAAAGGGAAGATAGAAATGGGGAACCAGGAAGAAATAAAGAAACGCATCTGTGTTCTCCCTGGGATACTGCTATGGAAGAAGAAATTGAGGTTGTAAGGGGCAAAAATCAGCGCCTGAGGGGTAGGAAGCTTAATAAAGGCTATTGAGATAAAGGAAAGCTCTTAGAACAGATGGGTTTCCCACTGACATTTATGAAGAATTCACTGACGATTAAGTACTATGAGCTTGGTGGAAGATTTCAGAGCAATTTTGGAACAACGGAAGAAGGCAAAGTCAATGACACCAAAGCTATTGACTATTTTGTTTAAAAATGGGACAACAGAAGATGTCAAGAATTGGAAGTCCTTAACACTATTGAATTCAGGCTTTAACACACTTGTGAGAATTGCACAGTACGTCCAGCAGTCGTAGCTGACAGGATGATGCACGAGGACCCAGGCCATGTAATAAAAGAGAAAAAGATCATGCACTGCTTAGTCACCCTAAGTGAAAATGTACAGCATACGAAAGTTGGAACACAATCAGGTTACTGAAACACTCTTGGACAAAGACACTGTATTTGGCAAGACAGTATGTGACTTTGGATGGCTAGCTTCTGAGTTTAAGCAACATATTTGCTGTACAAGAATATGAGTAGTCAGAAAGAAGAGAAAATGTTGTAAAGCAAGGCAAAGAAGTCCATTCAACTTTTTTTCCTGTGTGTATTCATAATATATATATGTGTGTGTGTGAAAATAATTATATATATAAAACATTAAAATGTATCAATATGAGACATTGAGAAAAAGGGTACAGAAAATGCTGGACAGCAACTTACATGTGGGTCATCAATAATATGGGAAACTAAGATGAGGGTAAAAATCTACTTCTTTACTCATGGAATAGTTCATAAATAGAATTATGACAGCATTGTCTTAAGAAAAAAGAAATATGAGCATAGGTACTCCACTGCTATGGTTTGAATGTTTGTACCACTCCAAAAAACATATGTTGAAACTGAATTAACAAGGTGATGGTATTAAGAGGTAGGGCTTCAGGGATGTGATTAGGTCATGAGGGCTCCAAAAGAGGCTTCTGAGAACTGCCTGGCCCTTTTTTGCCCTTCCATCTCTTATACCATATAAGGACACAGCTTTGGTCCCCTTCAGAGGATGCAGCAGTAAGACATTATCTTGGAAGCAGAGATCAAGCCCTCTCCAGACACTAACCTGCCAGTACCTTAATCTTGGCCTTCCAACCTCCAGAATTGTGAGAAATAAATTTCTATCATTTATAAATTATCCAGTCTAAAATGTTATGGTATAGTCACAGGAACAGACTAAAATGAATGCGTTGTGGATGATATCAGTCGTACATGTTTCTTCCCTTTGTCTCTCTGACAAATCCTACTCTTCATTGAAGTCTTTATTCAGATATCCCCTCCTCTCGATAACATTATCACTGCTTCTTAGAATTACCTGTTCCCTCCTTTCTGGGCCTCTTGTATTTGGAATAAACTCTGTGAGTTATCTATTGTTGCAAAACAAACTATCATAAATTCAACAGCTTAAAACAACACAAATTTAGTATCTCACATTTTCCATGGGTCCTTATGTTTGAGCTGGATAGTCTGCTCAGGGTCTTACAAGGTGTGAACTGGCTGCACTCTCGTCTAGAGTCTTGAAAGTAGGAAAAGATACACTTCCAAGCTCCCTCAAGCTCTGGCAGAACTACTTCCTTGAGACTGTAAGGCTGTGGTCCTGTTTTCTTGCTGGCTGTCATCCAGGAGACTGTAAGGCTGTGGTCCTGTTTTCTTGCTGGCTGTCATCACTCTCAGCTCCCAGACGTTGTCCTATGGTTCTAAACATGTGGTCCCTTCCAGTCTGCTTCAAGCCAGCATAAGAGTGTCTCTTGGATACTTCACTTTTATAGGATCATCTCCTTTTTGATCAAAGTCAACTGATTAGTTATCTAATCACATGACTGATAGCCCATGACTCTCACTGGCCCCATCCACTCAAGGGGAGATAATATAAGTGTGTATGGGGGTGGATGAACAAGCTAGAGGGTCACCTTAAATTCTGCCTATTGCACCCTATAACAATGAACACGTGGTAGAATAATCATGTCAATTACGGCTAGAAAAACATATGCATACACAATCTCTTCAAATTATAAGCTTGGTGGGAACAGAGACCTTGTCTTTTTCACATCAGTAGCATAATGATCAGTAAATAACATGATGCCAAAAATTCATGATGTAGAAATTCAATAACTTTTAAGGCAAATGGCAGTAGAAAAGCAACATACAAACAATCAAAAATGAAACTTGGAGCTGATTTGGGGTGAAATAATGAATAATTGACTCAAAATGGCATAAGAAGATAGAGAATGTAAACAAAAATTCTGAGAATTATGGAAGATGTCCTCTGGCAATGGGTCCAATTCCTCCTGACATGTTTCACTCCAGAATTCTTAATAAAGCGTATACTATTTTATACTACTACCAATAGAGATGTCAAATTTCTTCAGATACTATTTTAAATCAAAGAGAAGCAACGTGATTATCTCAGGTGCAGGGATCAGGCTTTGTACTGTCCTCCCTCCTGGTCACAGAGCTTTGAGTCTTTTCCACAGAGGCGAGGTGGAGCTAGAAGGAGGATCTCTGGGAAGGAGGACTTCTGAGTCCCAGTGTGTGCACAGTTGGTGCTGGACATGGCTGGATGTAGGGCAATCACTTCCAGTGATTAAATCACAGAGTCCTCATTTTTGACAATACTGATATTTCTGACTTTAAAATATGTGCAGATTATGAAACAATATGAATTTGGGTCCAAAGAGACCTTGTAACTTTGAATTTCTACCAGGTTTCATCAGATCATGAAGATGAGTAAGCACCTGGAACCTGCCCCAGTAACTCCTTAAGGGTGTACCTGAACAGAGCATGGTATTAACCTAGTCATATTCTGGGGGCAATCATGACTATAACCCTAACATCTTCATTTCCAACCCTATCGTCTACATCGTGGACACAGCTCAAAGCATGAATCCTGAGACCTTCCTGTCCAACAGTACACTTGCAGAGTCACATAAAAACCAAACCGCATTTTACTGCAGTCATGAACAAGAGTAACATAATTGAGAAAAGCTTTACAGTGAAATGGAGGCAGGATTTTGAGAATTTCTAAGATGCCATGTATCAAGAGACCACCTTTTTTTTATTGCCAGGCTTGTTTTTATAAGTTTTACCACTGCTGATGTTTGATTTTTACAGTTCATTCTGAGAGGTGGGTCTCAGTTTTGCCAGGCCCATGCTTCGTACACTCTTTATGTGAGTCACCACTGCTACAATAAATGTGAAAAGGAGCATCATCCTGAATCTGAGCATTTGCAAAAACCACTGTCTAGTGCACAAAAGTGTAGCAGAAAGAATAACAGTACCACAACAAAAGCTGTGGACTTTGTATGCAGGGACAAATACTCAGGAAACAGTGGCAGAGGAGAGTGAGGAAGCTGGTAGAGACTCTGATGATGCTGACTGTGAAATTACAGAGCAAAATTAGGAAGGGTCAGTGTTCTCCATCATACCAGGAATAAATGGTGAAATACTGAGAGAGAAACAACCAATAAGAGACTTTAGGAAGCTCTAATTCAGTTTTACAAAACTCGGAATTTGGGGATTTCTGCATGTAGAAGCTACCATTTTCACTAATAGACTATCGATTTAATATAGCAGATCTATTTCTTATTAAAGAGCTATCATGACTCAGAAGGGGCTCAGAAGTAGTCATAACCCTGGAACCTGGAAAGCAAACACCAAGCCCCTCTCACACTTGCCTAAGAACTCCTGCAAGGAAAGCTGCACTGACCGTTCTTAGAAGCCTGAGAGTTGTGTTTTATCACTCAAAACTCAAGTACTTTTGCAGCTGTTGGAAGGAAGAGAGAGAGGTTCCACTGTGTTGATTACTACAGTTCTCTAAGGCTAGGCTGTATCTTGACTTATAGCCCATCATCTTCCCTTTGACCTTAACACCCGGAGTTTTCCACCCTCTGTGCAAAGGGAGAAGGAAGCAAAAGGTTGAACTGCTTAGCATGGCCATCTGGTCTCCTCTGTTGAGGGAGGAGCAAATCAGGTGACCGGAACATGAATCCTGCTACCTGGTTAGCTGGATAAAGTATTTAATTAAGAACAAATGAATAGACAAAATAGCAATGTGAACTACAGGAACCTGTTGCTCTGTCCTCATGTCTGACGGAACCTGAATGAGAATTATATTTTGACCCCCTTCTCATCCTCACCGGTCCATGCCTCTGAGGAAAGGGGAGATCTGGTCAGCCTGGGGGACTTTCTAAGCATGTGAGCTGCTGGGCTCAGGGAGGAAGGTGCCATCCCCCCGTGCCAGGCAGTAAGCAGCCTGCCACTGACTGAGAGGTCTGAGGTTGTACTGCCAATCTGCCCAGGAGTAGATGGTATATATTACCAGTGACAAGGCTAATGTCATCCTTCATCTGACTTCTTGGTATATTTCTCCATTGGTTCTGAATATGCAGGCAGCAATATAATGGGTGCCCCCCCCCCAAGTCTTCCCTGAAGGACAAGTATTTGGAACAAAGACCTTGATTCAAGTCATTAGCTTTGCCATCTTGGGCACTTCTCAACAATGCTCTGAATTTCCCTGTGGCCTTATTTGTAAAAGAGAGTTAATGATACCTGCTCCACTGGAAGGATTGTGGAACTCGTGTAGGACAGTATTATCCAAATGCCTGTAATTAATGAGCTCAGCATATTTTGACCTATCATAAAAAAGAAAGCAGTAAATGCTTTATAAATACTAGAAAAATTAGTTACTGATAAACATTCACTTTTCTTCTTTGTTCTATATATATATATACATATCTCTTTCCTTTGTCCTTGCCTCCTTCTTATCTTGTTGTTTTTTTTTTTTTTTTTTGAGTTGGAGTCTCACTCTGTCGTCCAGGCTGGAGTATAGTGGCATACTCATGGCCACCCCAGCGTCGACCTGCTGGGCTCTGGCAATCCTTCTACCTCAGTCTTCCAAGTAGCCAGAAATACAGGCACACATAACCACACCCGGATAATTTTTGATTTATTGTAGAGACAAGATCTCACCAAGTTGCCTGGGCTGGTCTCGAACCCACGGACTCAGGCAATCCACTCGCCTCAGCCTCCCAAAGTGATGGCATTGCAGGCTGAGTCACCAAGCCTGGCCCTCATCTCGTTTTTATATGAGGGTTTCTCTACTAGCATTTTCAGAGGCATACGCTTGAAAAAGGTTTGAGTGCTTTTCTCCCTGATTGAAAGAATAGTTTCAGTAGGAGACTTTTTCACTTAAAAAAGAAGATTGGAGAATAAAATAAGAACCAATAGAATGGAAAAATATGTATGTAAGAGATTCGGAACTGGGAGTAAAATGTTAAATCTAGAAAAATCTTAGGAGAGAATCTCTGAGAGATAAGTGCATCAGTATCAGAAAGGAAGCTATTAAATGCTTAATTGTTGTTGCTCTGAGAGGGAATTGCCTAGAGCACACGTGTGCCTCGTCTTTGTAGTTGGTAATTATGTCCATGTTTACCAACTTTCAGATATCAAGACCCTCTGCTTCTCCTATTAATGTTTATTTATTTATTTGTTGGAGTCTCACTTTGTCACCCAGGCTGAAGTGTAGTGGCACACTCATGGCCACCACAGCCTCAACCTGCTGGACTCAGGTGATCCTTCCATCTCAGCCTTCCAAGTGGAAACCACAGGCGTGTGCCACCACACCTAGCTGTTTTTTTTATTTATTGTAGAGACGAGGTCTCACCAAGTTGCCCAGGCTGGTCTTGAACCCCTGAGCTCAGGCAATCCTCTTGCCTCCTCCTCCCAAAGTGCTGGGATTGCAGGCATGAGCCACTGTGCCCAAGGCTTATATTCATCTGATGAAATCAGTAGCACTTAAGGCATTTTATAGTATTAAACATAACAGCCACCACACACTTTCAAAAGTAACACAAGCATGTCTAGGACATATTGTTTATCCAGTCCACATTGGCGAGGTCTGAATCCCATGCTTTGGAAATCATGAGTTACTCTTTACTGATACTATGAGTACCATAAGTGCTTCTACTAGTGTTACTACAAATGATAATATACTTCAGGCGTATTAAGAAATTGCTAAACATTTTACATGGTGCCTCCATTTAGACTACTGTAACAAGATACCATGGGCTTAAAACTGGTGGCCAGATAGCCATTAATGATTAGATAGCCAGTAACTGTAGTTTTTCTAGGCAGTTATTAACTATACCCTTTAGCTGTCCACTTACTCATTGTTAGTTATACTGCTTACTTTTAAAATGTCACATTGCCTAACCACAGTTTCTGCAATGATTTTATAGCTAACACCTAAGCCTGATGTGTAGATCACAAGGTATTGACTAAGTTGTTTTTCAGGAACTAAAGATTCAGCCCTAAATTCAGATCAAACTGGTCAAGACCATTGACATTTTGACATCAAAAGTCTAAAATACACCTCCAGAACGAAGAAAGAGAGAAAGAAAGAAAGAAAGAAAGGAAGGAAGGAAGGAAGGAAGGAAGGAAGGAAGGAAGGAGAGAGAGAGAGAGAGAGAGAGAGAGAGAGAGAGAGAAAGAAAGAAAGAAAAAGAAAGAACGAAAGAAAACTCAATGACTAATGAGTAAAACCACATGCCCTTGCAGATCCATTTCTAAAGCAAAAGATGCCTCAAATAGTTGCAGTCTGGTACCTGAAACAAAAACCCTGAAATTTCTTCTGTCGCATCCAATCCACAAATGACCATTCATCATCCAATTCCCCACTCCACAGTTAAATCCTTAGTATTACCTGACTTATGACCCCACTTATGACCCTTGGGGAGGTGGATTTGTGACTTGCTCTCCTGCCTCCTCATTTGGCTGCCCTGTGAATAAATCCTTTCTCTGCCACAAATCTTGATGTCTCAGCAATTGGCTTCCCACACGTCAGTCAGGAAAACAAAACTTGTTTAGTAACAGACTGGGTGGCTTAAAAGACAGACATTTATTTCTCACAGTTCTGGAAGCTGGAATGTTGAGATCAGGGTGTCAGCAGATTTGGTGTCTGGTGAGGACACACTTCTTGGTTTATAGAGGTTTTTCTTCTCTTTGTACCCTCACATGGCTCTAGTCTCTTTCTCTTCTTATGAGCACACTAATCCTGTCATGGGGGCTCCTCTCTTATTACCTCATCTAAACCTAATCACTTCCCAAAGGCCACCTCCTAATACCATCCCACAGGGGGTTAGAGTTTCAACATTGGTATTCCGGGGAGACACAACATGTAGAAAATAAATGAATTTTCTTGTTTAAATCTCACAATAATCCCATGAGTTAAGACTATTTTTTAAAGATAATGAAACCAGACCCAAAACAGTTAAGTAATTTGTCTTTGGGAACTTAGTAAATCAGGAATTGAGAGCCTGAGTTGTTAACCCTTATATCATATTTACTGCCTTGCCTATAGTTTTGGGAGTAAAAGCAATCAGAGAGGTGACTTAAATAGCTGATTTTGGATCATTTTAGTGAATAATTAAAAAATAAAAAATAAAAAAAGATGCAAAGATGATTTAAAAAGACAGGGTTATAGTAACAAAGCCACAGAGAAAAAAGAGAGGAAAATATCCTCCTGAAGGTGAAGTGAGAAGAAAAATGGGAAGAGAAAAGGGACAAAGAGGGCTGGATCTGAATATTTATGTGCCCTGTTATTCATGTGGCAGTGACTAAAATGGGATGTGCAAGAATGAAGAGAATCTGATTGAAAAGGGAAATAGTCAGTGGAAAGGAGAAAGAACGCATTGCTATAAATAATGTCATTTATATTTTTAAAATCACACATATATATAACCCAAAGAAGGAAAATGCTTCAATAAAATAACAATAATTCAAGGACAGGTGGAATAATGGAGGTTGGTCTGTCGGAGTTTTTTTCATTGATAATTGCAGAAATGAAAGATATTCTCAGCAGAATGGGGGCCTGCAGTGTGATCTCTGGAAATGTGGGTGTTAAGAGCCCTGGCGTTTTTCACTCAAATGTCACATTAGAACAACAACCTTGACCTCCCTCATGTTGATGGGGTGATGAAGAGTTGTCTCTCCTTCAGCCCCTCAGTATCTGATTTAACTGCTGTTCTTTCCCAATGGCCTCTGCACCTCGACTGACCGCATCACATCCTACTGTGTTCTGTGCTCCTGGTCCCCAACACTCATCATAGTCTCATCCAGACCTGAGCTTTTGAAGATGGGTGCTATGCCACTGCTCGAATGTTGATCATCAACTCCCCATGAGAAAATCCAACCTGCTTTTCTTCTCATTACACAAGAACTATTTAAATCAGACATATATGGCCACACAAAGTGAGACAAAAAGAATCTCAGAGTGGCCTGAGCCGTAAGCTCTCCCCATTCCTCCATACCTGGGAGCAATTGTTTAAAATCTTTTTGTTGCCGGGAGTGGTAGTTTAAGACTATAATCCCAGTACTTTGGGAGGCCGAGGTGAGGGGATTGCCTGAGCCAATGGGTTTGGGAGCAGCCTAGGTGACTTGGCAAGACCTCATTTCTAGAGTAAATCAAAAAATTAGCCAGGCGTGGTAGCACGTGCCTGTAGTTCTGGCTACTTGGAAGACTGAGGAGGAAGGATCGCCTGAGCCCAGCAGGTCAATGTTGTGTCTGTGAGTGTGCCACTGCACTCCAGCCTGGGCAACAGAGTGAGACTCTAACTCAATAAATAAATAAATAAAGTCATTTTGTTATTGACTAGCTTCCTTATTCATTATCTTCATGTTCCTGGAATTAGTGATACAAAGAGCCATGTACCACCAATCAATAGCTATGTTATTTTAATGTAAATTCTTGATAAAGAACTCAGGAACTGCCTCTTCTTTTCCTTTAAAAATCCATTTGTGACTGCCACTGATCTGAGTATATATTCAGGACAACTTGAATCTATGCTCCTGAGTTGCAGTCCCCAAGCTTGGCCCCACAAAAATGATCTACTAATAAGTCCCCTACACATGAAACTTCAAGTTGCAAACTTTCAAAGATGCAAACATAATCATGTAAGTTAGTTCATATGTCTGGTGTACATTGTTACGTGCGTGCATCCCCTAAAAGAGGTTGTGCTTTTGAAAACTTTATGGTATAGTAATGTATAGAGTACAATAGTGCAGTATCTTTATTTCAAGTCCAGCTTATTCAGAAGCAAGTGTAAAAGCAGCAGTGATGTAGCTAGTACTGTATAGCCAATTGTGTTAGTTGAGTACCTAGGCTAACTTGGTTGGAGTTAAGAATGTGCTCTCAGAAGATAACTCGTTTATATGTAGGTAACTTAATGTATTAATTTTGCCCCAGCTTCTTCCTTTTAGGTCGACATAATTAATTGTTTCCTGAGTGCCTGCGTCATTCTAGGTGCCGGGCTATGAACTAGGCCTACAACTTTGAGCAAGTCAGACACAGCACCTGGCCTTGAAAAGATTATGTTTTGGTGGAGGACACAGCACAAAAACCAGAAAAGTAGGGAAAATAATTGCATAACTTTTACATACTACATATGAAACAAATAGAAGACGTATTCCAAGATAACAAGACACAGGGTTGGAGTTAATTTAGGTAAAGCTTTCGGGAAAAATTTCTTAGAGGAGATGATACACAAGCTGAGACCCACAGGATGAGAATACAGAAACTATTCCAGGAAGAGGAAATTGAGTGTCTGGGTCTTAGAGGATGGGGTTGAACATGGCGTAGTCAGAGAAGGCCTGGGATCTGGTCTGTGACACAGAGTGGAATAGGTGAGTTTGGAATGGTAAGCAGGGCTCATATTATAAAGGGATTCAGATTCAGACCCTGACAAGAGGTTAGGTTATATTGTAATAGTAATGGAAAGCCATTGGAGGGTTTAAAAGAAGGCAATAATGACATCTGGTTTGCATTTTAAGATGCTCAGGCTGGCAGCTCTGTGTAGAAGAGATTGGTGTGAGGCACCAGAAGAAGCAGGGAGTTGATTTGTCTCAGGGGAGTGACACTCCTACAGCTTTCTCTTTAAGTGGCTTCTGTACATGCACCTGGAGGGAATATACTATATAGCTGGAGACAGGCTGGCTAGCCGAAGCCTAGGCACCACTGCAAATGAGCTGCAAGAACCTGGCATGAGCATTACCTTTCTGTGCCTCACTCTCCAACTAGATGATGATAATCATTGTTCCTTTTTAGGATGATTGTGATGCTTAAATCAGATAACATGTGTAATGTATCCGGCACACAGTGATCATTCACTGTGTTTAGTATTAACTCTTTTTAATGGTTGTGGTGACTTTGGGCATCTGTGAGCGAAGGAGTTTCTTGGATGAGCAGAGAAGGTTAGGACAAGGTGATTCATAGAAAGAAGCAACTTCCAGTCCTGTTCTCCCTGTTAATCTTATCAACAGCTTCAAAACAATAGCTGCCAATAGGCATCAATTACATACCAAGTAATTGCACACATTATTGTATTTAATTTTCACAATAGTCTCTTGCAATGCAGATATCATTGTATTATATAATTATCTCCATTTTAGATATGAGGAATTGTAGTCCACAGAGGTTAGGTAATTTGCTCAAGGTCACCCAGTTAGTGGCAGAGCCAGAATTCAATCCAGATCTGTTGGAATCCAAGCCCCATGCTCTTTCCACCATAACAGCTCATCCACAGTGCAACACCTGCATTCCAAACACTTCGACTTCTTGGGATTCTACAACAACTTTGTCTCTCAACCCAGGGTATCCTATCTACGGAAGGTCTCCAGGTGACATGAGGAGGAAAAAAAATCTGCCCACTGCAAGCCTTACAAAAAAGGATAAAACAGACCCGTTCCTTCCATCTGGTGTTCTGTAAAGCACAGCTTTGCCAGGTAAAGTCTGGAAATGAAGTTGCACCCACTGCTGAGTACCAAATGTTATATAGCTAATTAACCATGGAGATTTGGGAAGAAACCCATTAAAGAGACCAAATACAGCATGAAGAAAAAGCAAGTGGAAATGTTGCTGCTTATTACCATTATGGCCATTAATATTAATATTAATGCTATTATTTAGTTTTATTATTACTCTGATATATCATTATTATTGCTGTCTTCTAGCATCTTCCCCATAAATCTATCACCAAATGTTTTAGAGGTTTAATATTGTTATAGTTATGTAATTAAACAAATAGAAATAATAGTTGCAGAATTGCAGAGTTACATAATTATTGCTCCTCAATGGAAACGATAAATAAAACTTACATGCCTCGATAGCAGTTACATTAACAACAATAGAAACATTGAAGGCTAAAGCTGAAGAATTATGTAATGGTTACATAATTAAATAATAAATTATCCTGGAACTACAGGGACATGCACTATATAAAGCAACTTACAGAATGGAGGAGAAAAGGAACCCATTAAGCAATACAAAAAAAAAAAAAAAGATTTGCCTATGGATAAGAAGCAAAGCAGCATGGGACCTGGAATGAGGAGCCCTGGGGTTTGTAGTACCCAGAGCTCTTCAACTTCCCATTCTAGATCCAGACATGTATGAGGATTTTATCACTCCCAGAATACAAAGTAATTTGTCTAAGACTATGAATCACTTGGATAATACAATCCCCTTAATTTAACAGTTTATCACATGTGGCAAACATTTAATCTCTGTGTTTTAAATTATCTCAAAATTTAGCTTTAGTCTTGGCTAAGTATCATATAACTACTCTTCAACTACCTGCACTGACTCCATGCTTAGTGGTGCACGTGGGTGCAACACTTGCCAGGAGTAGAGAATAATACTGTTTTGAAATTATTGAAACACTCAATCACTGCATCATGACTTTTCTTTGGTCATATTATTACAACATTAACATACCCAAATAGTTGGAAAGACTAAAATATCTGATGTCATATAAAATATCCAGATGACTGATTCACTTGCTAATTTTTTTATACCAAAGTTTGGCATTCAGGCTGCCTCTGGATTTTATATAAAGGTATGTTTATTGAGGTCTAGAGTGAGGAACATCACCATCTACCTGAGGATATAAAACCTGCACCTGCTCTGAAGTCTGAGCTCAGATTGGGATGCCAGAGTGATAGCAACACATTTTGCACTCTCAATCCACCTGTCTCCCCGGGTGTCAGCAGAACCGAGCCTGGTGCTGGAATAGATGGCACAATGGGATGTTCCCAAGCTGCCAGCCGCATGCAGCATGAATAAGCACATGGCATCACTCAGCAGTGACAGTGGGGAGGCAGAAGGCTCCTGTCCAGAGCCGGCAGGGGACAGAGCCGTGGTCTGCCAGCCTCTCTGTGATTCACATTTCAAGGAAGCTCTCACTTCTCCATCAGGTCTGTTCTGAGAGCAGCCAGGCTGGGCTATTATCATAATGGGGTCACCCGGGAGGCTGGGAATAGACAGAGGAGCAGTCTATTGGGGAGAACAAATTGACTTCTGTCTCGTTATTTGGCTCAGCTTGGCAAACAAACCTGGTGATTGGGAAAGGACAGCCTGGAGAGAGGCCCATGCCAAGGAAGGGCGATGAGGCCATCACACCTGCAGGGCCCGGGGGAGTCTGAGCAGACTGTCCAGTGTCAGCCCCACAAGCTCGGGTCGTCATTTTCCAACATGCAGCTCTGACCTACCTCTGGCCTACATAGAGACCATGCTGCCCATCTGTCCATGTCCCTGAGCCACAGTCATGAAGGACACTTAAAACTTAAACCCTTTGGCATCACCTCCCCCAATATCTCATCTTTAAATCCAGTGATTAAGATCCTTTTTACCTTGCCCAGAGGAGGGTGAGAATAGGGCCCTTCTATAGTCAAGCAGGGCAACATTCCATGATCCTAGCACCACAGAAACTTTTCTAAGAGCTACTTACTATTGATACATTAAGCCATCTGGAAACCTAAGAAAAGAGTATCCAGTTTCTCAGATATGATTGAGGGTACTCCCGGAGGTACTATGGTGCTGTGGAAAGTTCTGTGACGTTGAAAACAAACCTGGTGTATTAGTCAGCTTGGGCTGCCATAACAAAATACCATAGACTGCATGGTTTAAATAACAAATTTATTTTCTTACTGTTCTGCAGTCAAAGATCAGGGTGCCATCATTGTCGAGTTCTGGTGAGGGATCTCATTCTGGCTTACACACATCTGCCTTCTCACTATGGTCTCACATAGTAGAGAGAGAGAGAGATTCTCTTCCTCTTCCTCCAAGGGCATTAATTCCATTGTGGTGGAATTACCCTCATGACTATACTTGACCCTGATTACCTTCTTAAAGACCCCATCTCCAAATATCATCATTCACGTGTTGAAGATTAGAGTTTCAACATATGAACTGTGGGGGAGGATACAAGCATTATTTGATTACCCCGAGTTTGAATTTCAGCTTCCCCTTATTAAGTGTGGTCCCATCTGACTCAAAAACTTTGAATTTCAGTTTCTTTACCTGTAAAATGCTACTAACAATACTCACTGCATTGAACTGCTGCAAGGAATAATATGTGCTAATGTAGGAAAAGCCTCACCACATACGAGGTACTAAAAATATTGTCTGTCTTCCCTGTCTCTTGCCTCTTTCAAGGGGTCTCCGATTTAATCCAGTATCAGTTTTCATCAGGAGTTCTGTTCTCCTCCTTCCTCCACTGCCCCACATGAAAAACATCTTTTTTGAGATGCCCTTCACCCTGGTAAATTTGACTGGGTTGCTCCAATCTTCCCGAAAACAACAGCCATGTGAATGATCTCCCAGGTACTAGGAAGGCTCTTCCTCTCCCGAGAGCTTCAGAAAGGAAGCAGTCACTGTAACAGGGGCTTGGAGAGATGTCAGATCATTTCCCTCATCGTGGGCACAGTCAAGAGCTCTGATGAATCCTTGATTACCCCTGGAATAGGTTTCCTCAGCTCCCTCAGTATTCCCCGTGATCCCTTCCTGGGGTCCCTCCTTGAATCACTTCAAAATCCCTTGTGTTGCAGGATCCAGATCCCAGGAGCCTCTTCCCAGAGATGGAATCCCCTCATCCTTCCCAGCCCCCCAGACACCACTGACTGTCTCAGCGGGGTTATCTCTATTAGCTGCTGCCAACGTCAGTGCATTGAAACAGTGCAGTGTGAGAAGCTTCCCCTGACTAACGTCTTTGTACTGAGCGGGGGAATCAGAACGGAACAGATGTTTTAAGGACTCCATAAATCCGTGAAGATAAAAAACCACCCACCCAGCACTTTTTAACAATGCGCCATGCTGATGAACCAGCATATCGGAAATACCAAAATAAATATAAAATCCCACTGAAGCCTCAGAATAAATCTTAGGGTTTTTTTTCTTTTTTCCCTTATGACATACACCAGACATCATTTTTAATACTCAGTGAAGACCCACAACTGGGAACAGAAAGTCTATAAAAACGCTACTGCTTCCATCTGAAGTGACCCAATGATCAACCGCAATATGTGTGAATCACCCTCCAATTGCTTCTTGAAAACCTAATTTTGCTCTCCCTCAGAACCTTCTCCCTCTCTCAACACATCCAGTCTTGTCATGCTTCTTCTCATAACTCCTTGCTGAATTCCAATGAGGTTTTCTAATTAGCCTAATTAATTTTCTGCCCAACTTAATAAGACTGTCTCTGGTTCAGAAATAATTGGACTTCCCAAACACCATTTCCCCTCCCTCTATTTCTCAGTGGTGAGTTGTGATCCAGCCTCCTTTCATAATTCAAAATTAGCTTCTGTTTTTCAGATGATAGGTTCATGTTCGAAGAGTTATTTAGTTTTCTCATTAACACTCTCACATTGCCCTCTCCTTCCTATGAAGAATTCCTTAAAAAGCATTAAAAAATAAAATGAAACTTGGATCCCTTCCTGGAGAGATAAATCCATTTGGGATCAAGGTTTCAATGGATTATTGCTTCCTATATTATCAATTCCAGGAGAGCAAATTAATGACCTAGATTAAGTACATTCTTCCCCGCAAAGTTTGGTAGCAGCTATGAAAATAAGCCCTAACAAACCAGACACTAAAATCATAAGAAAGATCTTGAAAACTTTCATGCAACTGGGGTTTCTTATAGAAGTTCAGCTTTCTCTCTAACCTCTTATAAATTTGTTTTGTATGACTGTGAATTTTGTTACTCTAGGAAAATAGAATTGCTACAAACATAAGTGTGTTCTCTAAGCAACTGAGTTGGAAAAAAAAGGAGGAAGAAATAAGAGCTAAGAAAAGGGAGAGATGAAAGAAAATTGGTAAACCAATGAAAGTGCCCATGTCCCACTGTATGTTTGAATAAGATCTGCAAAGCTGTGTAAATTGCATATTGCCTTTTGTTTGCTCTCAGGATCCTGAATGCCAGGTAGTCTTAGCCTCTATGGAATTGGTTTTGCAGCCCCAGGAATACTTCCTTAGAACAATGAAGATGGAATTATTTTCTCATTCCCTAAAAAACCTGAAGCAATTCTTTAGAGGACTCATAAATATGCCTGTGAATGGTGCTAAGGTGGAGACAGCACAGTAAGATGTGTCTTCTGATTCCCTCTGTGCACTGAGGTGCACAGCTGTGAACCTTCTCATGAAGGCTGCCATGTTTTAAGGGGAATTATAAAGGTGTGAAGGCAGTCAAAAAAATGTAATGCAAACGATAGCTATAAGGGTACATCTCTTGTCCTTTTTAAATGACCCTAGATCAAATTCCTCAAAAATAAAATGCCTAGAGTTATTAAAGGTGGATCCTTCTGTCAATAAAAATGGGTGATTCACTCATGTTCCAAGAGTCGTTGTTTCTATTAGGACTCATCTAGGCAGGTACAGGCTATAAAAACATATGATGCAGAAAACGTTAAGAATACCAAACTGGTAAGTTTGGGGACAATAACTTTCTACTACAGAATGTCTCTCTCTCTCTCTTCCCCCATCCCTCACATGAATGTGTGTGTGAGTGTGTGTGTATTGTCATTAAAAGAGCTTTGGAGATGTTGCTTCAAAGACAGTATTTGGTAGTGAATGTGAAGTATGATTCAATTTTTTCAAATGTAAATAACATTCATTTTTCCAGAAACGTCCTGAAATGAAGCATGTTTATATTATAAACCCACATCATCAGAGTTTGCTACAACTAGCCAGTGGGGAAAAAAGACAAGAGTTAGATTAAAGAATCAAAGAAGAAAAAGAAAAAAAATGGTACCATTTGTAGCTATTGGCTACCAACTAGGATAATGTGCAACTTACTAAAGTAAATAAGGACTTAGGCTTCCCTGCTCCATGCTTAGATTAGGCTACTTGCTCCCAGCAGAGCACTGGAGTGCCCAGTGGCCATCTGGAGAGTCTCTGAAACATGGTCCACTCTGAAACCTAGACTACACAATGGCATTCTGTTCAAAATTCAAAGCCAGTAGAATAGTAGATAAACACTGTCTTTTGTCCACTTACCATTTTATCTCTAAAATATACTTTTCATAATGACATTTAAAAAATGTTCTCTGCATTTTATTGTTGTGGTGAGTTTCTTTCCTCAACCTGAGTACATGTTACTAATCTTTGTCCCACTACTTTTGCTATGGTTAAGTTCCTTGGTACGATAGTCTACTTTGAATCCTCATTTTGTAGAAATACATTAGGTATAATATCCTATTGAGAAGACAAAACAACGAGCATAATAATAGCCACTTGAGGATTTAACTGACGTCATACCAGTTTAAGACATCAAGACCCTGCATTGCCTCTACTTCTGTGTTAGTGGAAAAATCTCCTTACTTCACTCTATCTCACCTGGAATTGAATAAGGACCTAGCAAACCCCAGGAAAAGGGTTCTAAAAGCAGGAAGAGAATTAGCTCGCAAGTCTTTTAGTTACGTTTTCCTTGATCATGCAGCTACACAGGTTATAACTAGCACATCAATCCTATTTAGATGAAGTGTGACAGGCAAAGTACCCTGGAGAAAATGGTGTGCCCAGGTGAGTCACTGAGGGGTCAGTTAGACAAAGTTCATGCATGATGGGCTCCAATAGAAGGAACTAACTACCAGGATCTAATTATAAAGGTGTTGGAAAGTGAAAGAGGAGATGATGAGACAACACACACAGATTCATAATGGTAGGAAGTCTCTAGAAGGCCTAGGACTGAAGGGCCAGAGAAAAAAGTGACTTTTCTGGTGCCAAGACCTGGGGCTTCCCAACAAGAGCTGAAGCCATCACGTGGCCCTTTTAGGCAGAAACTGAAATCTCAAAGGAGATGTAGCAATTTCCAAAGATGCCACTCTTTTCCTTGAAGGCAGTAATGTGCAGGAATGTATACAACTAGAAGCAGTGGGCCCAAAGACAGCCTGCCCCTGCTGAAGGCATCGAACGCTGCGCAGGGTTCTAAGGTGGCCTTTGAGGCCCCTGTTTTAAGCTGCATCACCAGCCAAGTTTTTATGGATCATAAAATTGCTGGGTCCCCTCTCTAAACATAGCCCCTGGTTCTGCTTCAATGACCTCCCTCAGCGGTCAACTGCACAGCAGACAAAGAAGCATTTCTTTTTAATGGTTGGGGATTTACTGGCCATAAATTTCACCCAGTGCCCTAGGTCTGTGTGTTACGGTCAGGTAAAGTAAGTCAGGGAAGTAGGCCATTTTCACTGTTTGCCTTAAACAGAATGCCTCTTCTTCCTGAGAAAAAACAAACCCCAGTTGTAGCAGAGATCCCTTCCAGTGTTTCTGGAGCAGGTTGAGTTCCCTCTCTGTTTCTCCTCACTTCTGCACCTCCTTCCTTTCATCAAGAAGCATTAGCAGACTAGAAAATAGCATTACTGTACCCTTTCTACCACCATTGCCACAACTCCCACCTCTTCATGACCACCAATGAGGGTGTGGGGTATTGATGATGATAGCCAAGATGACAGTCCAGTACCCTGTTTAGATTAAATCTACTGCTGACAGTGAGTGGCTCTTGCCTCCCATGCAGACAGCATATTGTTAAATGGTTTCTGAAAGTTGAGACACTGATCTCTACCGGACAAAGTAGAGTAGCAGTGGGAAAAAAAAAGTCCTCTTGATGTGAGGAACAAATACCTTATGTCTCTATTGCCTCTTCTCAAATAAAACTTTTGAGTTGGATGTTATTATGCTTATTTTGCAGATGTGCTAAGAAATTTGGCCAAACCCTCAGAATGAATTAAGACACAAAGTTGGCATTAGAATCAAGGTCTGACTCACTCTAAAAATCCACATTATTTTCACTATATAGTGTTGCTTCCAATTTTCTATATGAATGGCATCGTCAAATTCAAAACATGGTCAAAAGAAAATCCTTCCACATATGAATTCAAACATTCTGGTGATAATATGGCATGCTGGAAAAGTTGCCAGGTTTAGCAAATAAAATACAGGATGCCCAGTTAAATTTGAATTTCAGATTAACAGTTTTTAAAATGCATGTCTGTCCCAAATATTACAAGGGACATCCTTATACTAAAATTACTTCTTGCTTATTTAGAAATTGGAATTTAGCTGGTCATTCTGTAATTTTTTGGCAGCCCTAACTGCAGTCCATCTATACCTTAATGCCTTGATATCCCAGCTTCACCTTGCTGCGACAAGCTGAAAAAGCTGCCAAGAACAATTTAATTGCTCTCTCTTCTGCTGGATTGCCAATCTTCACCCTAGGGTCATTGGGATCCCTCCTAGGCCAAGAATGAAACAATGAAACACTGTATATTTATTTATTTATTTCTATTTATATAAATATATGTATTTTGAGTCGGAGTCTCAGCCTGTCACCCAGGCTGGAGTGCAGTGGCACACTCACGCCCACCCCAGCATCAACTTGCTGGGCTCAGGCGATCCTTCCACCTCAGCCTTCCAAGTAGCAGGAACTGCAGACATGCGCTGCCATGTCTGGAATTTTTATTTTATTGTAGAGACAAGGTCTCACCAAGTTGCCCAGGCTGGTCTCGAACCTGGACTCGGGCAATCTATTTGCCTCGGTCTCCCCAAGTGCTGGGATTACAGGCGGAGCCACCGAGTCTGGCCTCACATATATATTTAAAACTGATGTGTCCTCTGTACTCAACTGAATTTTTTGAACCAACTTTTATTATAAAATTTGTATAAAATAAAATGTATCCATTTAGCAACTCAAGGAGTTTTAATGAATATTTACATCTGTGTAACCACCATCCTTATCAAAATAGATAACATTTTCACTGCCCCAGAAAGTCACCTCATGACCTTTGCAGCCAATCCTCAAAGCCCTTCAGCCTCAGACCTTCACTGCTATGCTTTCTGTCACTATAGACTAGTTTTGTCTTTCCTAAAATTTCATATAAATAGGATCACAGAATTTTGCCCTCTGTAGTCGGCTTCTTTCACTCATCATAATAGTTTGAGATTTATCCATATTGTTGAATCCATCAATATTTCATTCTGTTTTTTCGTTGAATCATAGTCTATTGTATAGATTTACAATTTTTTTATCCATTCATCTGTTAATGGACATGGATTGTTCTTAAATTTGGCTAATATAAATAAAGCTGCTATTAACATTTATGTACAAGTCTTTGCATAGACACAGTTTTTTTTTTTTGAGTCAGAGTCTCACTCTGTCACCCAGGCTGGAGTACAGTGGCACGCTCATGGCCACCGCAGCCTCTACCTGCTGGGTTCAGGTGATCCTTCCGCCTCAGCCTTCCGGTAGCTGGAACCACAGGCATGTGCCACCACACCTGGCTAACTTTTTTTTCTTTTGATTTATTGTAGAGGCGAGGTCTCCCCATGTTGCTCAGGTTGGTGTTGAACTCCTGAGCTCAGGCAATCCTTTCGCCTTCGCCTCCCGAAGTGCTGGGATGACTGGCTTGAGCCACATTGCCCGGCGACGTATGGTTTTATCTGTGTTGGATAAATACCAAGATGTGAAATGGCTGAGTATACGGTAGGCATGTATTAATGTTCTAAGGAAACACCACATGATTTTTCAGGGTGGTTCTAGCATTTCTACCACCGGTGTATGATAGTTCCGGTTTCACATCCCCACCTACACTTGGTTATGGTAAATCTTATACATTTGGTATCTCACAGTGCTTTGGGCTTACATTTTCGTACATTTAAAAATATTCGGGAAAATGACACAGACATTGGCTTCTGCAATTATTAAGCGCTGTTTTGAGCATCAGTGTTGAGTCAGATATCACACTACAGCCACTGAGTATATAACAGATATGATGCCTGCCGATGTGAAACTTATAATCGTGTGTGTAAGGTAGACATTAAACAAACACACACACATATATAATTATATACTGACAAGTGGTAATAATTATCATTACAAATATAAACAAACAAACATAAATAACAGAAGGAATCACAGAGGACGTCCAGGTTAGACTAAGTACTGAGAGATGAGCCTCTTGGAAGAACAATCGAAATGGCCTGAGGGTGATGAAGAGTTAGGGAGGTGATGACAGTGAGTAAATGGAGGAATCTTCCAGAAAGAGGGACAGGAGCATATGGAAATCCTGAGTCTGGGGGGAGTTTGCTTTCTTCTCTCAGGACTAGAAGCAGGCCCATGCAATTGAGAACACTGAGGCAGGGAAGGAAGGCACGTGCTGAGAACAGAGAACAGGTGGGATCAGAAAATGCAGAACTCTCCAGATGCTGGGAGGCACTTAGGATCTGATTCGAAATGAAATGGAAATTCACTGATAAGACAAACGAGGGTGGCATGATCTCTTCCATGCTTTCAAAATCTCACCTAGGCTTTAGCGATGAGAGGGACTTACATTTGGGTGAGAGTGGGATGCTAGTCAGAATCCCAATTAAACGATGACTGAGGTGTGGGCCTTGGTGGAAGAGTAAAATTGGAAACATTCAAGATGAACTTTGGAGGTAAAATAAATAAGGATGTAATAATGACTTAGATGACAGGTCTATAGGAAAGGGAAAGTCAAGAAGCCACTGGGTCTCTGGCTTGAGCAGTTAGATTGATGGAGATACCAGGTAGAGAGATTGAAGACTGGGGTAGGAATCAGGAGCCCTGCAGTTGTTCTAGTAACTTATAGAGCAGGCCATTGTGGTGAGCTCCAGGGAAGGAGGTGATATGCTTGTTTCCAGAGTGACATTTTTCCTGACACTAAAAGTACACGGGAATATGACAATGTACATGTGACTTAAGTTAGTGACTTAGGTATCTTTAACTAGACACTGAGGAAGACCCAGGGCCACTCCATATTGATGTGTAGCTTGTGCACAGTCCAGCTCAAACAATGATGTCCTGGACAAAGTTGGCAACACCTAGTTCCATGAATAAAAGAAAAATATGTTTCTCTAAAAATAAATGCAAAATAGGTATTTGGGAAGATAACTGTAGAGAGAAATGGAAACATTAAAGAATTTGTGTTTTCATTCTGTTAAATATAAGCAGGTACCTAATGGTATGTCACCTAAGGTCAGGGGGACTCTAAGTAAACAAACTGAGGCTCACATAACTGGCTTTCATCCAGCATCCATGGAGCCCCTACTGTATGTCAGGAATTCTGCTGAACATGAAAAACATAGGGGTGCTTAAGATTCAGTGTCTGTCTTGAAAAGCTGACAGGAGAATGTTTGTAATCCTGTATGTAAAACAATGACAAGGTAGGCAAATAGTTAGAGTGGAGGTACATCCCAGGGACTAAGGAATCAAATTAGGACCCTCTATCTAACAAGTCAAATCCCCTCAATTATATATGATTTCTCTCTAGCACTAATTCTGTAAACTTAATAATCATCACTTGCATTCTTCTTGCCATTTGTGGATGGTCACACTGTGCCAGACACAGCATTGAGCACTTTGCAGACTCCATGTCATTTCATCTTCATAGAAACCCAGTAAATGGATATGATAATTATTATTCCTTTATTACATGCTAAAACATGTCCTAGGCCACATTTTTAGGAAGTGACCAAGCTAAGACTGAAACCCAGGCCTGTGTGATCTCTAAGCTTATGATTTCAGCATTGAGTTTATTTACTTGGGAAGTAAAGTTGGCTGCATCTGTTACACCTTCTCCAGGGCTCACGCCTGTTTCAACTGTTGATCTATCAAAGTGCCCAAAGAGTGTTTATTATTTACATGAGATGGATCTAAGGGCTGAGACGTATACTGCTCTGGGTCCCTTCTTCTGTCTAAACACAACAAGGAGGCAGGCCTTAGTGGTACACCCAAGAGAAAGGCCAAGCCAGGGCTCCTCTGATGTCAAAGACCCCATCCTGCTGGAAAACAGCTCTGCATCGTGTCGGGGCAGCACACCCCCACACGCCCTTGCACACTTTATGTAGAGAGCTGAAGTCTCCAGGGGAGCAGAGAGAAAGAGTCAGTGCTGGGCAGTCCCCTCCCATCTGTTTAAAGAGGAGAGTCATCGTGAAAAGCACATCGGATTAAATAAATTAAAAGAAATGCACCCCCCTGGGAACATTCTCAAAACAGAAAGTCATTTGAACCGTTGTATGATTCACTCAAAGTCTGTCTCCTTATAGGAAATGAATACAATCAAAATAAAAATCACTTCATGGAGTAAGAAGCAGTGGATGGGCACAGGGAGGGGGGAGCAGGTCACGGAAGCCACAGTGTTTACAAAACCATTAAGAGAGAATGAATAGATCTAGTCTGGTCCCAAAAGGAAAAAAAAAAAAAAAGTGAATTTCCACACATAAATAGAAAACGTTTAGAATGGTATTAATTCAAGACAGAGCTCTGTCTGCCTCTCTGTGTTAGCGGTGTTTGGGGCATCTGCTTAGCTGCACTGACCCCTGCTGGTGAGAATCCTTCTCTGCTGCTCTAAGTCTCTTTTCAGATACTGCACTGGTGACTGAGTGGCAAGCCCGTGTTCACATTTACGTACTATGTGGTACACACTCTGGACACCTAATCAAGAACCTCCTTGCCATTGTATTACGTGGAACATACCAGAGTACCTGGCACATAGTAACTTCTTAACAGAGCTAGTCCAGTGATTTTGTGACAAAGCAAGCACAATTCCAATAAAGAATTGAACAAATTTAGTCTAAGGCATCTTAATCTTGTATCAACCGTCACGTTGAAACATCTAGATAACAATCAATGAATTCTACTAAGAAAGATGTATCAGGTAAGACTAAAATCACCATGAGAGGTGGCAGGTGTCACAAGGCGCCCAGTGAGCACAATGAGGGACCCATCATCAATCACAGTGATGCAGTGTTGTGTTGACCAGGTCCTGGTGGAGGCATGCCTGAGATCACAGGATAATGAGGAGTTTTCCAGGCAAAGAAAAGGGTAAGGGGATTCTATGCAAAGAGAATGGAATGTCAATTGCAGGGACATGAAAAATTGCATGGAGCTTTCAGGAGATTCCCTGGGTATTGCTGGAAGTTCCTATGAGAGGCATGACTGGTGGTAGCCATGTTTGAGAGGTCAGATGATACAGTGTCCTCTGTATCTTAACAAAAAGCTTGAGATTATGCTGTGGTCCATGTGGACCCACAGAAGTGTTCAGCATTTAGGAGTGACATGGTTTGTTTTGTGTCTTATGTACTTCGCTTTGGCCAGATGTGGAAGATGATGTCAGGGGATGGAAAAGGAGAACACTGGAGGCAGAAAGTCCAGTGACAAAGCTATTGTATTTAGTAGAGACACGAGAGGGGCTTCATTAAGATGTCAGATTCAGAATGGCAAGAAGAAGGCTGATGAGAGAAAGATTTAGGAGGCACAATTGAAAGGCACAGAAATGTGTGCTAGCAACTGGAAGAAAGAACAGCTTCTGCAGGAAAGACTCAAGAGGAAGAGCAGGTCTGCAAGGAAATTTCAGAAGAGAGGCTGAATTGGGTGCTTGTTAGTTATTCAGCCGGCATCTCATTGAGTGAATTTTAAACTCATAGGAGAGTTTGGCTGCACGTATAGTTTGGGGAGTTGTTAATTTATAGACTGTAGTAGAAAAAAGTCTATTTTCCATCTGTGCCTTAGTTTCCCTCTAGCATATTGATATAAAAAGTAAACTGCTTCTAAGGTATGCAGTGGCTTCCAATAAATATTTATAATAATCCTAACACTTGGTATAATGCTTTATAATAAACTATCTTCCCCCCCATCACAACACTAATTGTTAGATATTTTTAGAAGGAACAAAGTTGAGCTTCTGAGATTAGTGACTTAGCTAAAACAACAGCAGAAGGTCAGTTCTCTGATTCTTTTCTGACCGTGTCATTGACCCTTTGTTATAATAACTTGTTAACATCATTGTTATTGTTGCTTCTTTTCTGGTGATGCATTAGACTCATGAAGAATGATACTGAAATTCAAAATTTATAGAAATGTGGTGTGTTTGAAGCAGAAAAAAAAGCAATGTCCTATCATTTATAAAACTGAGCTCCTTGGAAGATAAAGGTTATTTAAATGCATAGCCTTATTAATGTCTCTGAATACTCAGAGTTCTATCAATCTGAACACAACTTAAAACTGCAAATTGTACAAAAGGAGATAGACAACATGCTTAATGCTTATCTTGATCTGGAAAATTATACCGTAAGGATCAAGAAAGGCAAACTTGGTGCCAGGGTACATAATGAAAAAATGCATTCATGAGCACCCGTCTTCTTTCTCTTTGTAGCTTCCTCCTTTCCTGTCTGTAACACTTCTGCCATACCAATTTGGCACAATCATTTCCCTACATACAAGTCAATGGAGAGATCCCCATTAGGCAATGTTTCACTTTTCCAGGGTTGAAAAAGAGCAGCATGCATCCAAATCCCACCAGCGTGCAAGAAATGTACCCAGTCAACTCTGTGAAAGATGTCCGTCCCTGATGGTTGCCACAGAGAAATAAATTAAATCTTGTCAGTCCAGAAAGTCACCTTCTGAGGGAAGATTTTTGTTGTTGTTGGTCTCTACCATATCCACTTACATTGTCTTTCTTTTTGAGTTGAAGTCTCACTCTGTCACCCAGACTGGAGTGCAGTGGCACGCTCCCGGCCAGTGCAACCTCAACCTGCTGGGCTCTGGCGATCCTTCTGCCTCAGCCTTCCAAGTAGCTCGAACTACAGGTGCACACTACCACACCCGGCTAATTTTTTGATTTATTGTAGAGACGAGGTCCCGCCAAGCTGTCCGGATGTGTCTTGAACCCGAGGGCTCAGGCAATCCACTAGCCTTGGCCTCCCAGGCTGAGCCACCAAGCCCAGCCTACACTGTCTTTCTAATTGTCCATGAGAGTAGAAGAGTATGAAGGCTCCCAAAGAGAGAGAAAAGAAACTCTCTGGTGGAGGGCGACACAGGTTGGGTGGTCTGGAATGGCCCTGGCTTCCCTTACAATGACCTGCTCTTCTGTAGTCAACATCCCGCCAGTCTAGGTGCTTCAAAGGGCAGCAGAAAGGGACGCAGACTGGAGAATGAGCATATTTCTTTGAAATGGCTTCCTTTGGTGGACTAAAAGAGCAAACAGGGCTTCTTTTGCCTGTTGAAAAAAGTTTTCACTGGGCTCGGTGGCTCAGCCTGTAATCCCACGACTTGGGAGGCTGAGGTGAGTGGATTGCCTGAGCCCGCGGGTTCGAGACCCGCCTGGGCAACTTGGCGAGACCTCATCTCTACAATAAATAAAAAATTA
>NW_007158735.1:688612-745480 GCF_000164805.1 Carlito syrichta | reverse complement strand
GTCGAGGCTGCGGTGGCTGGGAGCGGCCACTGCACTCCAGTGTGGGCGACAGAGTGAGACTCCAACTCAAAAAAAAAAAGAAAAAAAGACAAAAAGTTTTCATGTTACAACTTCTCCCATTTTCTGTAAGGGAATTAGGTTCCCTAAGAGCTAAACATGTTTTCCAAGATATGTCTATAATAACCCTATCATTTGTATAATGTATTTTTATAAGGCTTTATAGTAAAATAAGCATTTCATTTTTTTCTCACCACAACCTTATAGGTTAGATATTTTTACCCCAATTTTATAAGTATAAAAACTGAGTTTCTAAGATGAAGAGACTTGGTTAAGTCTACTATAATCAGCACATGATAAGTCAGGATGTCAACTCCAGTACTTTGATTCTTTTCTGTATGAGTCATTGACTCTTTGTAGGATAATTTGGAAACCAAGGTCGATGACAGCAGCGTGATGAACCTAATGCAGTATTAAACTAGAGAAAAGGCTCCACTTATGGCAAAAATAGTGATTCTGATACCATGATGTTTGCACAGGGCTTTTAAACTTTCCAACACCTTTCTAGTTATTCTATCACTTTGGCTTCATTTTGTAAAGCAGACAGTAGACTCTAATAACTCTTCCCACCTGAAAGATGAGGAGACTGAGGGGCAGAGCCCTTAACCTGTCCTGACCCAGGCTTCCTGGATGGCAACTTCTCATCTCCCATGCAGGGAACAGACACTCTGTTCTCTGTAGTAATCCTTTCAAGTCCTACAGGGAGAGCTCTAGGAAATATAGCCCCAGTAATACAAGCCATAATCATTGTCACCCAAGGCTATAACTCCATAAAGTGGTTTCTGGTACCACCATCAATCAGAGAGCAAGTCAGCACAACCCCCAACAGAAGTCCCTGCCATTGTATGCCAGAGTTTGTTTTAGCATGCCATCCCTTTATAAACACCAGAAATGACTTCAGCTGAATCATCATTTGTGGACCTGTTTAACCCTTCTTCATCAGCACTCAAACCTTTGCATTTGACTAGGAGATAATACATATGCAGTTAGTAGCCCACAGTTCTTTAATCATTAGTCAGTATCCACCGATCTAGGTGTGATACAAGTGCTTGCGCTGACACACCAAAGTGGTGTGATTATGGCAGAGGAATATATGACAACTAGGTTTTGAGCATCTTTGATGCTCAAGATAGTCCAATCAGTTCTGTATTTTACTGCTGTGTTCCAAAGATGCTGGGTTTGAGGGTAGGTACATAGTCTATCTTTAAATAACTGTGCTTGTTTACTAAAATTGTTTCAGAGTCTAGAAACAAAACAATTAGAAATTCTTCTTTAAAAAAATTAATTGTCTAATTTATATCCCACTACTTAATAGACTTCTCTCTTCCCTTCACCCTTTCCAACAGATTTTTTGCAGACTGCTTGAAGAGGGAATTGCCTGCAATTTTTGAGATTGGGAGGCACTTTCCCTCAGGATACTTAGTTTGCTTCTAATGACAGTCATTCCTTTTATGTTTTTATTAACTTGAGTCGAAAGGAGGGGTTGATTTGCATGTTCAGTATTACAAACAATAATAATCTCTACAAATGTTAGATGGAAAAAAGCCATATTTTATAGACTTTCTAAAATATCATAAGCCTACAAGAATAAAGTCAATTATTCAGTTCCTTTAAATGCTAAACTGCAAATTATTTGTATGGAATTTAGTAATACTTTGCACTTTACATATCTAAAGTATTTTACAAACACTAACAAATTAATCCTCTCAATGGTTCCTTAAAGTTAGGAATAATTACTTCTGACTCAAAGATGGGGAAATCAGGAAAGGTTAAGAGACATGCTTCAAGTTACTGATAATGTTGGTATCGCCAAAGACAGAAAGTAAAATAGAACCTGCCTCTCAAATGTAGGCTAATTTTGGAATATCAAGAGCTTCTACTGTATTCTAGTGTAAACAGTCATTTACGTTTTATCTTAAAAACCAATTAGAAGCTGGCAGATTACTGGTGTCAGAATATGCCATAAGGAAAATGGAAATGACCACAAAATGTATATTTGGTCTGAGTGCCAGAATAGACTAGACATTAGAGTGCCCTATGTCCTGGTGAATTGTGCTGTATATGACACTCTTCCCCAGAGTACTGGTTACTTCTAGTATATCTGTATTATGCTTATGGGTGTACACAACTTCAGAAGAATAAGGATGGCTGCTTTCACTGTCTCATAAGATCTCCCATTCGTGTTCTTTTTTGTCTATTCTTGAGATGTGAAAGAAAATCAACAAAGTTGCGTGACTTTCAAATCTATTTAGACTGTGGGTAAGTCATCATCCTGCCTTACATATATTCACTCCAGCCAAGTGCTGAGTAGGAACTCCACATATGGCTACTAAGTTTAATTGAATCTATGATCCTGAACTCGTTTAAAATCCAAATGGCAAATTACCCCTTTTAGAAAGAATACTATGAAGGTTCTAGTGGTATAATTTGGTTGGTTTTATTTTGTTTCATAATTTTTGCAGAAACTTACCACATCTGGCTTCTATAAAACAGCATACTGCTTTTTAAGGGACAGTTTTGTAAACATAAACTTCACAATATGGCTTTTACATTTTATTTTCTATTTCATTTGATCTCTATCAAAATTATTTCTTAAATAACTAGCAGACACCAGAAATGGATATATTCTAACCAAAAGTAATTATTTCTAAAATTTGAAAGAAAATATGTTAACAATAACCAGTGAAACACACAATTAGGAAAGAGTTAATAATAGGAAACATCTTGTCAAGTCTTTGTTAAATATATGCCCATACTTGGGAAGTTTCCACAAAATCTCAACTTTTGTTGAAACAATGGCAGATACAATGAAAGAAAAACAAATAAAGAAGATTTTTCTGAACTCCCTTCTTGCAGTAATTGAACTGAACAATCAAACAAAGCTAAAGGTCTCAGATGGTTTGTATAAATGCATAAACAACTGAAAAAGGTGAAGTTAATTCTATCGGGCTCTAGTGTCAACCTTGAGAAGTCCCTTTTCACATGTCTCCTCGGTAGACAGTCAACACTTACACATTCAGTTTATACACATTTAATTTGTGCACTTGCTGCACTGTTGCTTTGAAAAATAAAATATTATTTCATTTTTATGTTCTTGCCCTTCACCTAGATTCTTTTCTGCTTGAATATAGGATCTTTTCTTCCTATTTCTCCCACAGCAATCAATTCTATTTACACTGATTATTCAATATTTTTTAAATTTTTAGATAACCAGCTTGTTTACCAGACTTTCCCTGTTTTAAGTGAAAAGAAATTAAATGAAAAGAAATAACTCATAATACCATTCAATTGACATAGGTGCCCTTTTAACCTAATATTGAAAACAGCTTGGCTGAAATCACAGATTCTATATAATTCACATAAGTTATTTTTCTTGTCCAAGAGAAAAAACATATCATAATTCAGATTACAAGTATCAAAAGATATTCATATGCTTTTTAGCTATATTGGTGCTTTCTTTTTTTAAAAAAAGTCATTTTCATCATCTTTATCTTAATATAAATAGTTGAACCAAAGAATCACAAAATGAATAAATCCCAACATAAGCAATAAAATAAACATGTGATTCATAGAATAAAATAACAAGTTAGAAATATTTTCTAAACATCACAAAAAAATTTGCCCAGATTTACATATTTTGAGTTTGTGTATTTTATGACTATATATTTTAATTTTTTATTTAATTGTATTTAATTTACAAATCATGCAAATATAGGCCTTCATTCATTTATTCATTTATATTCATGTTCACCTTTTTCCCTTTGAATTTCTTCCTTAGTCTCTGCTTTAAACTTTTTATTTGTAATTCTACTTATGAACCAATTATCTCCAATACTGAAATATTAAATTAGTTTAAAGATGTATTTTTTATTTTGTTACTATATTTCCACCAGAAAGCTCATGATCACCTGAATGAATGAAGAAGGCAAGCCAGTGAGTACTTAGGAGCAAATTCCAGTTTGGTTCTGACACATTTGAGATGGATATAAGCACTGCCAATGGAACTCAGTAATTCCTCAGTGCCCAGGCACTCAGATCCCCAGGGGTGAAGACTCCACTCCCAAAAGTATGCAGAAAGCAGGCCCTCATCCAGGCATTGGTCACTTGGCTTCCTCCAACCAAGTCTAGTCCCCCCACCCCCACCCCGGCCCCGTGGGTTAGGCAATGGCCCCTGGACTCTGGCTGTTTGGAGGTGCTCTCCAGGCTCCAAAAACGCACCTTGTCTCTTAAAGGTCACGGAAATGATCAAAGATGATCAAACTTCTATTGTGACCATTATGCTGAGCCCGAGCCCCGCCTGCCCTCAGTTCGAGCTGCCACATTCAGGGTCAATAAACTATTATTCTAACCGCTTTTCACAGCCCACTGACTCGAAATTGACTGCCTGCAGCTCTGTTTTACTGCACGGAGGAGAGAGAGAGACAGAGAGAGAAAGATCCATGGATTAAAAGAAAGGAAATCCCAGAGTCAAGAAAAATATTGAAGAAAATGAAAATTCTCTATGGATTTTATATAGACCGTTAGAAACACACACACACACACACACACACACACACACACACACACACACACAGTTTAACTACTGTCCTATTCTTGTCCAATTAGTAGGTAAAAACTCTCTATTTTTGCAGATAATAAGCTAAAACCAATAAGATAATAACATTAACAATCGCTACGTATTAATGAAAAAAGGAACTATTTGTTGTGTTCATTCTGAGTATTCATTAGGCGCTCGCTCTCCTTATGTGCTTCATATTTAATCCTCACAACATCTTTCTAGACAGGCAATAGTTACCCACATTTCACTGGTGTGGAAACTGAGGCACATAGATGTGAGCAGCTTTCCCAAAGACCTAGTTGTACAATCAGTAAGGCTGAGAATTGAACCCAATCTTACTCCATAGACCATGCATTTAACCACACCGCTGTGGTCTCTCTCATCAGTCCTGTGAGGATATTTTCTTAGTGTTGCAAGTAGGAAAACTGAGAGCCAGTGACAAAAATAACTTACTCAGCACTCTGCTGAGTAAAGTGTCAGAGTGAAGTTTCGAGCCTATGCTTGCTCCAAAACGATTGACTTTTCCATTAAGCCAAAATGTCAGATAATCACACTTCTAGGTCTAAGGAACTTTGTGTTTAGTTCTCTCCTCATTATTGGTGTTTCTCTGTTATTTTGAGTACCCCTTGCTCGTGGTTTTCTTAGGGTTTTCATCTTTAGCCATCTACTATAGAGGTGTCTGCATTTGAAGAGGGAAGAGACAAAAGACTCTCAGGTGGCCTTTGGAAGTTTCTGTGACACCATAATGTCTCCTCTCTCGTGCTGTAAACACTGCTGCTACCCTCACTAGGAGAGTCCTGATATGACACAGCAATGCTTTCCCATTTGTCCACTGGAGGGAAATGGACAGGTTACTCTGAGACTCGACAGGTTCCAGCAATTGGCACTGAGCATGCCTGTTTCCATAGCTCTCCATGGGTATCACAGAGGACAGGAGAGTGTGCACAGACATGTAGACTGTGAACAGTGTGAGGTGATGTGAGGTTTGCCCTAAGGTTATAAAGCAGCTAAGAAACAAAGGGCTTTCTCCCAATGTTGGAATTGCACTGATACAATAAATGCCAGCTACTTATTCCCGAAACTTTTCAAGGGAGACATGATTAGTCCCACTTTTCAGATTGGGAAATAAAGTTCCAAGAGCATGAGTAACTGGCTTATGACACTAGTAAGTAATAAAGTTAGGATTTGAACCTTAAAATGCTTCATTTCAAAATCCATAGATTTTTGTTTATTCCACTCCAACAAAATAAACTGTTTTGATTTTTCAAAAGCAAACAGAACCCTATTTATACTGGTTTCTTACACCAAGAAGGATTGTGGGAGTGGGAACTGTGAGAAAGAATTTAGAAAGTAGAACTTTTCCTCCTGCAAGTCTACCAGAGCTTGGAGTCCCAGTCATCTTTATAATGTGACCATAAGCTTGGCAGTGGGAGGACTTGTTATTTCATGTAGCAGATGGAAAAATGAGATGAATGGTCACTTGGGGCCAGTGGCAAGGCTATGGGGATTGAAGCCCACATCCCTTGGCTCCAAGTTCAATCGGAGAGACCATATAATCTTATTTTGGTTCATTGGACAGGAGTTGTCCACATCATCCATGTGGACTTTCTAATGTATAAAGTATGACTAAGCAATTCTCTCTCCACACACAAATCATTTGAATCCAACATATTATGGGGGAAATTGAAGGAATGCTAGTCATTTTGTGAATAAGTAGTTTGTATTCACCTTGTAGCTGTCAAAATCAAATAAGCTTAGTTGGGTAGTAGTGCACTGACAGAGTAGATGTCCACCTGAGGGCCATAGATCGTGATGTCTAATTATGCCAAACAAACAATAGTGAAGTTATGTATGAGCAATTTAGAAATAGCTATGAGAGTCAGGATAGGACGAAGATCATGGTTTTCCTGGAAATTCCTCTGGAATTCACAATATTGAATACAACATAAAAGCCACTTCACTTTCATTACTCTGGAAAATTGCGCATCGGTTCTGCCCTATTTCACAAATTCATACCTTGCTACTAATTCACAATGACCATTTTTAGCAGACAAACAGAGATTTCTGGTAGGCAGGATGGTAAAATGAGAAGTGTGTAGAGACTGTGGGAAATGTGTCAGGCTCTTTTTGCATCTGACACCTAAGACATTAGCATGACAGTGCTTGTTCCACAGTTTGCAGCCAATCAGATGAGGAGTACCCCCACCATCCCTCTGGTTCACTCCCACACCTTTGCAAGAGACTTGAAAGTCTGAGTCCTGTGCTTCTCTGCATTTGTCTGGATTGCACATGTCCATTCAGAAAAAGAATTTGAGGAGAGAGGCCTAGGAGTGATGGCAAGTCCTAACCATCCATTCCCATTCCCTTGCTCTGCTACTAATGAAAACTGCTGCTGCTGGGAGCCTGGCAGCTTCAGGGACATCAGAGAGGTAAAAAAACCACTAAAAACGAAGGCGTCAGTTTGATCTACAGTGTAATTACAGCCGTGCTGGGAGACAACACAAATTTGGCCCCTGTGCAGGCATATTTCTTTTTGTCCAGAAATTAATTTTCATATCAAAAAAGAGACCATTTAGCTTCGGAAACCAAATCGGACAAAGAAAAAAAAAATACGGAGAATGGCAGCCTAGGGACTGAGGTGTCAGCCTTGGACTGAGCATTTATATTTTTGACAGAGTTTGAGGAGAGTGGGAACATTCCCCCCACCCCAAGCACTCCAGGGCAGAAATCAAGAATCGGATTCCAAGGGGAAGATATTTGCAGAGGCGAGGGTAGGGGAGAAGGAGGAGGCAGATGAAGAAGGAGAAAGAGAAAAAGGAGAGGGAGCAAAGAGCACAGACATCATAAAACCCAGATCTATTAATCTTCCCCAGGATCGGAAGGGAGAAGTAAAATGATGTTTGGTGCTCTCTTCTGAGTTCTGGAGGGCAAACGAAATAACAAATAAGAAAATGCTGAAAAATCAACACAGTTTATACCAGATAAAAATAGATGTACAGTAAAACAAATAGCATGAATGGTTTCTCTTCTACTGAGCAGCGGAGCAGAACAAATGTGCTAACTGAACTTCAGAACAAAGGTGCTTCTTGATCTTGGCTGTTTGTGACTGGGGCTAAGGGTGGTTCTTTTAAGGAGGAGAGGTGAGATCGCCCTGCCCTCTTCTACAGCTCTGCCTTGGCCCTTCCAATTCACTGGAAATCATTTCAGACACCTTGTTTCCTTTCTCAGCTTTTATTGCTGAGTGGCTGGAACTTCTCTCACAAGACCAAATCTATCCCCTGGAATGAGCTATTCTATGTAGGATGCCTTACAAGATGCCAGATCCATCTCAACCCAGAGTGTCCATTCCCTCCTCGCCCTTGACACCATTAGCCTGACAGCTTGACATCTAGAGTAGCAGTTTTTAAAATAAGTATAGAGCACCACCATGCCTTTGAAGGAGCAGATGCGATTTTAAGCTCCCTGAGGATAGTCACTATGTATGAGAATATTGCAATGACATTGCTCCCTGCCTAAGAATCCTCCATTAGGACAGGGGATTTTAAAGTAAACACATATCACAATAATATGTGAGAATGTGATGGATCAACACTGGATTCTCAACTCAGATAGACAAACCCTCTAGGATGAAAGCAGGAATTCTTTCTTTATTCACCTATCTCCTTCTGTCTCCCTGCTGCCCCCCCCCCCCCCACCTTATGCCACCCTAGAAGTCAGGGAAATTTCTGCACTACTTTTACCAAAGTTGAGTTACGTGCATCATCTGCCTCTTTTTCTCTCCCTTATTGTGTCCTCAGCTGTCTTGCCAGGGAGTGAGAGGTTTTTGGCAGGTATGGAACTGACAGAATACTGTCTCAAAGCCATCTCTGGCTGATAAAGTGTCAAATGAGATGGAAGAGAAAGTGAAATCCATTTGAGGAAGCAGCCTTCGCTGGGCTGATTGACAGAGGGGGCGTCGGTCAGGCTGGCTGCGCCTCCCACCGGCACTACAGAGCTTTGCTAGTGGAGAATAGTTTGTATCTCAAACAGGTAATTTTCAGAGTCACCTAATATACTGCATTTGCTAGGTACTTGTGAACACGTGAGCAGTAGAATAGTCCTGGAAGGCCACTGAAAGACAGGTAGATGTGTGTAAGACTCCGGAAAGGAGAGGTGTAACTATTTTCATGACATTTTGGATACAAAGTAGCTTGGTGACACAGAAATAACACTGGATTTTAGGACTAACTATAGAAGGTTCTAGAAGTCCAGCATCCACAGAGGCAGAAGATTTTGGACAAATCTCCTTTCTTGGGTCTTAGTATCTCATCTGTGAAATAAAGGAAGTAATGCTGTGGGGGACAGTTTTCCCAATGCCCCCTTTTTTAATATGAGAAAACTGGGATATGGATTTGTGGGTGATCATGCTGCTTTGAGTATGTCCACAGTAGTGACTCAAGAACACTCAAGGATAGTCATCTCATAAATGAAGTCCTAGGAGTAGCCCAGATCTCTGACTCCTACTCTTGTACTCTTTCCTCCAAAGTGTGGGTCTAATAATACTTATCTTTGTTGAAAGATCATGGAGAGGATCATTGAGTTAAGGAGTGAGACAGTAGCCAAAAACAAAACAAAACAAACAAAACCCCCACAGAGCAGTATGTAAACATAGGCGATGGCAGCTTCTACCCAAGGTAAATTCTGGTGATATATTCTTTGTTCAAAGTCAAACACTTTATCAAGGCTTCTATGAAACAAAACTAGCCTATTCCAGTTTCTTTTTCTTTCTTTCTTTCTTTCTTTCTTTCTTTCTTTCTTTCTTTCTTTCTTTCTTTCTTTCTTTCTTTCTTTCTCACTTGATTTTGTTTCAGGCCGTAAATTCCACATAACTCCTGGTTTTAATACCTATGTGATTCATCAAAATAATGATTCCATTCCTATTGTATATGTTTTGTTTATAAACAAACGTTTTACTTGGTTTTTCTCATGAGATGTACATCTGATCATTATATCCATTTTTCAGATGGAGAAACTGAGGGTCAGAACCTATATCAGAGCATGGAAGATGGGGGAAATGAAGTGGAAAGCCCACCATAAGCTCTCCACGTAGCTTTCTACAGGATCTGGACAGCTGTGAAGAGTGCCTGGGAGCTTTGCCAACATCTAGCCAGAGGGGAAATATTCTTTAGTGTGACTCTCATAATGAAAGAGTTTTCTTTTCTTCATCTTTCCCCCCTTGCAGTACATTTTTGGCAGGATCAGCTAAATAAGTGTTATACAATCTAGCACCTCTTGAGACCTCAGTGGCAAAAAGGCCATTGAGTAGAAGGAGAAAATTTTCAAGTTCTCAGGAAGGATTTTGTCACATATTCCTAGTTGATCTTATTAGCACTTGTCACAGTGAAGTTAGCCCCTTGGTTATGTTTCCTTGGCTTTGTCAGTTTTTGTCATCACACTGCTATTGTTCATGGTGTTATTTTAATTATTCTTTGTTCTTATTATTGGATTTTAATTGTCTGAACAGCCCCTGGGTGATGATGGAGAAATAATAAAAAGAGGTATAATGATTGTGAATAGTGGCATGGGGGGATATTGTGCTGCTGGTAATACTGATATTGTTATTTGGATTATTAATAATGATACTTGTACTGGCAAGAACAGGAGTAGTTTCCATCTTAGAAGCTCAGAGCATTTTGGAAAAATATTAACTCGTTATACTCATACATCTTGGAATAAAGCAAAGGGGAAGAAGTTTGGCAATAATAGTGTAATACCCCAGCCTAAGAGAAAGTAAGGCAAAATTAGCACAAGGAATAGTGAGGAGTCCCTATTAAATGAGTAGTACAATCAGAGTCAGAAGTAAACATTCTTGACTCGGCATCCTGCAAATGATGAGAATCTTTTTTTGGATATGACTGTGTCTCATTTACCTTTGGGCTTCTCTACCTAGCACATTCCAAACATTTATTTGGCCCACAATATATTCTTCTTAAAGGGATCAGGGGTAGGAAGGCAAAAAGACAGAAAAAGAAGAAAGGAAGAAGATGGAAGGAAGGAAGAAAAGACTCAAGTAGAAAAATGAAAATGAAAGGCAGAAAGGAAGAAGGGCAATGTGTTGGGTCTTCAAGTAACCTCATCAGCTATTCTAACTGTATTACATGGCAATGGCTATTCAGCCACTCCAAAACCAGGCACATTTCCAGAGTGACCATTAAAATGACAAGACTCAGTTCACCGATGAACTCAGCTTCAGAGATGGGGAATGAGGTAGTATAAAAGGATTACAGATGGAAAGTCATTGACCAGTAGAGTTATACCCTGTCTTCCCTTGTCTTCACTCCCTGCATGGCCCCACTGAAGTCCCTTTGTTGTCAGATACATCGATGTCTTGCAGGAGTCTACCATCAGTTGCTATTTTAAGATTGCAAATAAGTTATTCCAAAAAACTATCGATTCATGTAGGCAAAAATTATGTATACTGTTTTTTACACCATTATTCATAATACCAGATAGTTGGAAATTATCTTAATGATCAGCAATATGAAAATGTTAAATAAATAACAGCACATTTATATGACAGATTAGTATGTAGCTATGAAAATAACATTTTAGAATAATTTTTAATGGCACAGGAGAATGTCACAATGTTAAATAGCAGAAAAATCCAGGAAAGGAGTAAGAGTGCAAGGTCCTTGCTGGTAAATTAATTAAAAAGGGAGGTGGGTTATCCATTATAACACACCTGGAATACCATGCTAAGGGTATTTGGTTCTAATTCATGGAAATGGAAGGAACAGCAACATTTCTACACAGGACAGTAACGCAGCTGTCAGCTGATATGAAAATAATATTTTATTAAAGCACAGCTTGCATATTTGGTTAATAATTATATTCATTATGCCAAGGCTATAAATTAATAAATAATTATCATTGCAGTAATATTAATGTAAAACATTATATTATACCAACAGAATTAATAAAAAGATAAACAGAAACATATAATTGGGAACAAATTTTAAAAGCACATGAGAAAGTAGATAAGCATATGGAAAATACATATATCATCTCTATCATGTATCCTGGCAAAAGGAAAAATATCAACATAAATAGACATTGCTAATTTGTACTCCAGTGCCCTCTGAAAATACATAAAACTAACACTGTAAACATGATGGAGTAATACTGCACCAGACTTGAGATAATGAGACTTTCTATGAATGAAAAGACCCATGAAAATCAGAAGTATGAGGATGTTTCATCAAAATTACAACTGGTAAATTGCCTTAAAATTTTCTGCACTTAAACTCACATTGGGAAAAGTTAGTTGTTCAATTTGACATGACCAATTATGTGTTTTTGTAAACAACTCTGATAAGGCTAAAAAAGACAGGGCAGGGAGAGGAGGTACAGAACCCCAGACATAGTGAGGCCTGATTTAAACACTGGCACTGGGAATGAGAAGAAGGTGGTGGATTCTGGAGATTTTCTGTGGTACAATGAACACGAAAAAGGATCAATTAGATATAGAAAGCAGGAATTAAGAGAGAAGTGAATATTTACAAAGGCTTTGGGGTTCCAGCTTGGAAAATTGGGTGAATAAATAACAAATTGGGTTAATAAGTAACAAAAAATGCAAGCTGAATTTTGTACTTTCTATTGTACTAAGAACTTGCTGTAGCTTATCTCATTAATTCTCATGACAGCCTTATGAAACGAGTTCTTTAATTATTTTCACTTTACAGATGAATACCTGGAGGTCTAGAGAGGTTAAGTAAAATGTGCCCAAGATCACCCAGTTAAGAAGTGGCAGAAATAGTTGAATTTGGAAGTCCATGTCTCTTCCTAACCACTATGCTACACAAGCCCAGTAGAGCATCCGATGCACAAGCATACGTGGAGATAGAAGCACCAGGGGAGAGGTCTGCAACAGCTGCAATGAAGCACAAAACAGATGCCAACAGTAACCAGCAGACCCAGCCCAAGAAGTATTTTTCTGGAGAAAAGGAATTCTTCATCCCTAAGATTGTGTTGAGCAGGCTCTCCCTCTGTAAATGGATTCTGGTGAACTGAGTCAGGGGCTCCAGTCAGCCATCTGCCTGTTGTGGGTGAATTTCTTCAAGAAAGCATTGCAGTCACCAGTCAGGGTCAATTCTGTTCTGACTGCTTCCACTAAATCAAGAAGAAAATTGAAAAGCTTGACATACGCATGCACAAGCCTGTGTGGAAGTCTGGAAGGTGATGATTGGTGCCCCAGCTATGACCTTTGTTTTCCATTAATGGACCTGGATGAGTGTCAGTTGTGTTTGAAGCTGCATAAAATGAACTGAAATAAGAGGGATAAACAGGAGCAGTTAAGAGCCTTTTCTAGGGGAATTTGGAGTTGATTAAATAACATCATATACAAGGAAATGCTTTGATCTCTCTCACAAATGGAAGATCAGCATCAAACCTAAGTGTTGACCTGCCCAAGGAGACTAAATGAGTTATTTTAAGCAACACGAAAATGAGAGCTGATCTACATATCTCAGATCTAAAGAAACTGGGTGAACATAATGAAGAGAAGAATTCACAATGCTTGTGATTTTCCTTTTGCGTTCTCAGTAGAGCAAAATTAGGGTCAAGAGATTGAATGTGCAGAATAAAGGAACAGCCCACAATGGAAGAGGAAGAGGTGTGCCACATAAAATTCTAGAACCAATGGTCAGATGTATTCCACCAAATTGTTTTTTTTTTTTTACCAGTCAGATAAATTGTAAGGATAAACAATTTGATATTCTTTTTTAAAAAAATTGTTTTATTTTAAAGATGTGGGGTCCAACTCAGGGTTAAGTATACAAATGTTCATTATGCAGGTACTCTTGTTGAGGAGGTGTGCCCCCCCACTTCCCTAGGCAGATTCTCACTACTGCTGATCCTGCTTCCCTGTTCTCCTCCTGGCAGTTTTCCACTACTGCCAATCCTTTTCTTATAGTATTACGATAATTGTTCAAGGTCTGCTTATGAGTGAGAACGTGTGGTACTCAGTTCTTTGTTTCTGTGATAGATATTAAGATGTAAAGCATTTCATAGATTTAAAAAAAAAATTAGTCTCAGGATGGGTGCAGTGGCTCATGCCTACATTTCCAGCACTTTGGGAGGCCGAGGTGAGAAGATTGTTTGAGCCCAGGAGTTTAAGACCAGCCTGGGCAACACAGTGAGATCTTATCTCTACAAAAAAAAAATCAAAAAAATTAGCCAGGAGCTGTGGTAGTCCCATCTACTTGGGAGGCTGAGGAGAAAAGATTGCTTGAGCCCAGGAGGTCAAGGCTGCCGTAAGCCATGATCATGCAACTGCACTCCAGTCTGGGTGACAGAGTGAGGCCTTGATTAAAACAAAACAAAACAAAGGAAGCTTATAGTCTGATGTACAGAAGCATTAGGTAACAGTACTCTAACTAGAATTCTTTTAAAATAACAATTTGGTGAGATCTGACTGTCTGGATTCTGGAACTGCCAATGACCTTCCTGTGAACTGTTTTATTTCAGAGGGAAACTACTAACCTTGGACAGGTTGATGATCCTAATAGAACTCCTTGAAATCTGAATTTTGCTCTCAAAGAGGCACCCTAGATCAATGAACTATTCCTGAATTTTGCAGATCCTTTTTTGTCTTTATTTTTCCTCTTTTACTGTCCCACTAGGTATGACTCAGGTATTCCTTGCTCTTACCACTAGATATGATTCCTTTTCATGACTGTAGCACCCACCTGTATGATTATTATTACAAAAACTCTAACCTTAGTCTTATCTGCTCAATATGTGTCTATGTCTTTATAGAGCATATGTTACCCACTAGACAATTTTACTTAAACCTACTCTCCCAATCTCAAATACATCATATTAAAATTAATTGCAAAAGATATACAAATGGACAATAAGCACATGAAAAGATGCACAACATCACTGGTCATTAAGGAAATGGAAATCGAAATCATAGCGATACATCCTTTTATAACCACAAGAGATGGCCATAATCAAAATGACAGACAAGTGTTAACACAACACTTGTTGGCCAACAAGTGTTGGCAGGGATCTGGAGACCATTGCCAGTGGAAAGGTAAAATTGTGATGCCACTTTGGAAAACAGTTTGGCAGTTCTTCAAAATGTTAGACATAGAATTACCATATGACTCAGCAGTTTCACTATAACATATATGCCCAAGAAAAATTAAACACATGCCCATAAAAAAGCCCATATACACGAATGTCCACAGAAGCATTCTTATAGATAGGCAAAAAGTAGAAATAGCCAACTATGAATAAATAAACAAAATATAATATATCCACACAATGACATATTATTCGGTCATAAAAGGAAAAAGATACTGATTTATGTTACAACTTGGATAAATCTTGAAAACATTATGCTAAATGAAGAAGCCAGACACAAAAGGTCACATATTGAATGATTCCATATATATGAAATATGCAGAATAGACAGATTTATAAAACACAAGTAGATTAGTAATTTCCAGGGGCTGAGAGGAGGAGGAGGGAGAAGTAATTGCTAATGGGCACAGGATTTCCTTTAGGGGGTGATAAAAAAATGTTCTGGAATTAGATAGTGGTAGTGGTTGCTCAACTTTGTAGCTACTAAAAAACACCATATTGTATACTTTAAAGGGCTGATTTTTGCAGTATGTGAATTATATCTCAATTAAAAACAAACAAGTTTACATACTATGAAAATTAATTTGTTTTCACAAACAACTCTCTTTTTCAACATCTCACCTTCATTAGCAACAGAAGGTAACCTCAGGTACCCATGTGTGAACACATAGTGCCCTGCATTGCTATTTATCAAATGCCCACTGTGTCTAATGGTTCTAATGGTTAGCGCTTATTGAACATTCAGGCCATTCTGGATGTACTTTGACATCCTTTACATGTATTAACTCATTTAATTTTCATTAGCAATCCCTCTGAGCAGTTAAAAAAACTCAGGACAAAAAGGTTATGTAACTTGCTCAAGGTCATACATTTAGTAAATGCCCGGACATTTCAGATTTCAAATCCATATAGTCTGACTCTTAATCAATACCTTTTATCATTAAGCACTATTACCCAACCGTATATTGCATTTTCCTATACTATACACCATTTGTGAAACTGTAAAATAAATATTTGGTCTTCAACCCCATTTCCTGACATACAACTCCTAACGTTCTTAGAATCTCCAAAGTGATACCCTTGTGTATACTAATGAGTTGACTGGTTGCTGAAGGCTCCTAGGTAGCTTCAGGGTGGGGTCTGGTCACTGGAAAGACCAAGGCAGGATTAAAGGATTGAGATTTTTCAGCCCCACCCCTAAGCCTCTAGGGAGAAGAGAGGGCTGAAGGTTAAGTTGATCACCAGTGATTTAATTAATCATGCCTACCTATTTAATGAAGCCTCCATAAAAAACCCAAAACCACAGGGTTCAGAGAGCTTCTGGATAGCTGACATGGAGGTTGTTAGAGGGTGGTGTGCCTGGGAGGGCATGTACGCTCTGCATTTCTTCCCTTATACCTTGTCCTATGAGTCTTTTCATTGGTCTCTTTTGTATTATTCTTTATAATAAACTGGTAAACATAAGTGTTTCCTCCAGTTCTGTGAGCTGCTCTAGCAAAGTATTCGAACCCAAGGAGTGGGTAGTGGGAGTTCTGATTTATAATCAGTCGGTCAGACTCACAGGCAAAGTATCCTGGGCTCCTGATTGACAATGGAAGTGGGGACGATCTCATGGGAGCGAACCTTTGCTCTGTGGGATCTGATACCATCTCCAAGTAGAAAGTATCAGAATGGAATTGGATTGGAGGACAGCCAGCTGGAATCTTCTGCAGAACTGACTGCTTGCATATTGATGGGGAGAAATCCCTGCATATTTGGTTACAGAAGTCTTCTCTGTTGATTGTTCCCGAGTGAGAGAATAGAAAAAACACTTGGAGTGTGTTTCTTCCACTCACACTATTCCCTTCCACTTTACTAGTGTGTGCCCAAAGAGGGAGTCGAGTTGAGCAGTTAGGTTCTCAGTCAATGTTTGGCGCTCGTATTATTGTTGTTGTTATTATTGTTATTACTCTACACTTGACTCTACATTTGGCAAAGTGCTATATGGGCTGGCCCCTGCTCTCATGAAACTTGTCACAAATAGCTACACTACAGATGTAATACAATGTGTCATGTTCCATAGAAGAGCAGAAGACAGAGTGGTGCTTGCACTTTGGGCACTGGACAGTGGAAGTGGTTACGTGGAAGCTGGCTTTGCGTGTTGAACCATGTGTCAGCAGGCTGGGCTGGCTGACGGGTGAGGGAGAGCAAGGTAGCATTTGCCTGGATTCTTGCATGAGCCTCAGCCCTGGGCAGGCTATTTTGGTTCTAGACTCTGCATTCTACAATTTATCTTGAAGACTTTTGCCAAAAGAAGTGTCTCTAGACTTATTTGCATTCTGCCTTTCTTTGAACAAAAACTTTAAATGGGTGTCTAATTTTTTCATAGTTAAACTACCCTCCCTGGCATGTGTGTACATTGGCCTAACACACCTGATCAGCAATGACTCCTTCTGCTGTAGTAAGCTGATTCCACTAGTTCCCAAGCCGGCCCCTGGAGTTTGCTGCTCCTTTTTTCTGGAAAGCCTGTGGAAAGCCAATTTGTAGCTGTCCTCTAGCAGCAATTGGGAAGGAAAAGCATGTGCTTTGAGTACCGGCTTCACTTATATTTTTTTACTTTCATTTTAGTTTTGTCCTCCCTTTTTGAGAGATATTTAAGATATATTTGATTTTGCTATATCATGTGTGTAATTAGAAGGGGGGAGAAACGTATTTATATATAAACTGGCTGCTTTGAAAAACAGATGCTCCAAGAGGACTACAGATTTATCTTCCGAGGAGAACTCTGCTTTTCTTAGTGAAACACAAAGCTCCCAAGGGCATAGACTGGAGGAAGCATGAGGAGGCAACATAGAGTGGAGCTGCTATTTGACAGTATAAGAGGGGTTAGGGGTTGTCCCCTGACTGGGTGACAAGGGAATAAATTTCCAGAGTAATCGAGAGGTGGCTTCTTAGGAGAGAGAAACGAACCTAGTTACAAGGCAGGAGGCTGTGGCTTGGGAAAATTAGTCAGTGAGAAATTCCCAGAGTCGTAGATGGCTGAGGAATTTTTAGGGTTGTGATTTTGGTAGCCAATTTTATGTTGATTTCTGTTTCGTGCTGTGCTATCACTCTCCAGAGCCAACAAGACAGGAAAAGCCTGTCACTCCCAGCAGCCATGAGTAAGGGCTGATTTGGAGAAGAGGATAAGGTGTTGGTGTCCTTCAAGGGAGATGTGATGCCAGCAGAGGATAGCAGTCACAGACTTCAAGAGCAAGAGGTTCCAGGAGACAGTAGCAGACTGCAGAAAGCAGACTGCAGGGAAGACCAAAGGCACACAGTGATTTGTGAGATCTCCCTTTTTCTTTAACCATAATATGAGAAGGTAAACCTTAAAAAGGTGCATTAGAGAGGCTAGATCTTGCCATAGCAAAGGTAAGGCTTCTAGAGACATCTCTAGGTAGATAACTGTGTAAATGTTGTATAAACCTCTCTACATTCTTTCCAGCAGCAAGTAGAACGGGAGAAAAAACACTACCAGTCTGCATTTGCTCATGTCATTCCTTTTTCTCTAATGGTTCTACTTTTCCCTGTCCAATGTCCTATCTGTTTTCAGGGCCTAAAATCCATCTGCCTTCTCTAGGAAGGCGTCCCAGATACTGTCTCCCTCTTTGCTTCCTATTGCTTCTCTCAGAGCAAATCTCAAAAGTGTAGCCCTCAAGACCTATAGCAGTAGTATCCCCTGAGACTTTTTAGTCATGTAAATTCTCAGGCTTTACCTAGACCCCCCGAATCTAGGGCTGAGGTTCAGCAAATATGTATCTCAGCTCTCCATGTGATTCTGATACATGCCCAAGTTTGAGAATCAACCTGGGGACCAAAGGCATCTTATTAGAATGGAAGTCAGTTCGCATCTCTCTTCAACTCATTACCACCCATGGGTGGTTTCCCATTTAACTCCTGACAAAGAACTAAGTTTTGTAAGGGCCTTCAAGTGCTCAAGTGTACATTTGTTTCTCTTTTTCCCTCTCTGATCTTATTCTCCCTGCCCTGCCCCCCAACATTGTCCCTATCACCCACTCCAGTCCAGCTACTGTGGCTTCCTTAGTGTTTCTAGAATTTGCAGGACTTGCTTCCACTTCCCACCTTTGTTAGGAGCTTCTTCCTATGCCTGGGAAGCTGTCTATATGGCTCACTTTCTCACCTCCCTCCAGTCATTTATTCTCTGGAGTCTGCCCTGGTCATATTGCCTGTAATTAGGCTCACCCCTAGCAAGACTACCCTTCCCTGTTTTCTGAATTTTTTTCTCCATAGCATTTATCTGCATATAACACCATGGCTATTTTACTTCCTCAAATGTTATGCTGTCTGTCTTGCTCTGCTAGACTATAAGCTCCACAAGAGCAAAGATTTTATTTTATGTTTGCCTATTGTGTTTATTGATATAGTGCTTGACACATGCTGTGTTGAGTATTCAATAAATATTTGTGGAATGTGCAAATTTAGCCCTTATTTTTCTGTCCATTCTTGCTTAGGAACTGCTCCATCCATAACAGCCTTTGTTGCCAATGAGACTGTAAACTCCATGAATGAGACACTCTTTTGATATTTGTTTTCCCTGCCATGCCTAGCATCATGTGGAGAATTTAGAGAGGACAACATACTCCTTGATCATAGGTTTGACATTGGTGTCTCCGAGACTTGGGATCCCAGACAGGTACATCCAGAGCTTTTCCTCCCATCACCACAAAAAACAGTCCAAGTTCCAAGCCTGCTTCCTCTTCCTTCCTAGCCATAATTTCCAGTCATTTCCCCTGACATGCTCTTCCCATCCCCAAGCTGTGCCTGCTCAGGCAGCCTCCATCTGTTCCTCACCCGAGTTCCAGCGTCCCAGCATGACAGCCGACATCTGGAATTTATGAGTGCCCTTCTGCTGGGCCATGTCTTTCTTTCCTTTTCTTGGGCATCACTGGGGCACAGGCCTTAGTGAGAACCAAGGCAAGGTGTTTGAATGGCCCCAAATGGAGGTAATCTGAGTCCCACATTGGGCTAAGATAAGCACTTTGAGATTCTGGAACGTGCTATACAGGGAAAGTAAGTCTTTATTGCTTTAAACAGTGTCCTGGACTCTTTTCATTACCCTTCTTACTTGCATTTGCCTGCATGTATAGTAAAGGTACATTGTGTTCTTTGAAGAAGCACGTACACGAGTTGGGGCTGAGAGCTCCTGAGAGTAGGCCAGACAGCACGCTTGAGTTGTCTTCCCAAACCTCAGTAGGCAATATGTGTTTTTAATAATCATCTGGTAATTAACAGCTGTGATTCAAAGCCTTTCATTTGGAAAAAATAATAATAATTTTACTTCCTGGTGCCAGGAGCCAGATGGGCAGCCAAAGAGAGAAACCTCCAGCTACGTATCAGACAAGAAGAGAAGGTGAGGTGTGTGGGCTGCCTGGTCACCTTGCAGCTGGCACAACATCTGGACAGGAGAACAAAGCCTTGGCCCAGATACCTGCGCCTCCCCCACCAGTACGCTTGCTCACTTAGCGCTAATTACAGTATTGGTTTGTGAAAAGTATAGTCCCTCCCTCCTCTGACTTGTTCTAAACGACCTCTTTAAAAAGATGCTCTGCCTGAATAGGTAATGTCAAACTGGGAAATTATTTTAAAATATCACATGACCATGAATTCTTTATTTGGTTCAAAGAAATTGCTTTGGCCCTTAGGTCTTTCTAAAATATATGCTAAATCTCTTCACAAATATTTCTCTCTCTCTCCCTCTCTCTCTTTCTTTGTCTCTCTCTCTCTCTCTCTCTCTCTTTCTCTCTCTCTCTCTCTCTCTCTCTCTCTCACACACACACACACACACACACACACACACACACACACACACACACCCCACAGGCACACGCACACCTCTTTGCTGAAGATATCAGGGGAGGGGAAATAAGAAAAAGAAGGAGGAAGACAAGGAGCAAACTATTAGATATATTTATATTATATTTCTCATTAAGTACAGTGTCTAGTCTCTTAGATGATATGATGGCTAGAATTTAACTGCTTGGCTGAAATATACTTGACTTAGATCTTAAAACTCTGTTATCATTTGCATAGAAAGATAAAAAAGAAGGAAGGATGGAAGGAAAGAATGAAGGAAAGAAGAAAGGAAGGAAAAGAAGGAAGAAAGGAATGAATTATCTCCTATAACCTATCATCTTTATTCCTGTTTTTATTTGCTATATCTTTAACGTGAAAATATCATGGGATGGATATCATACAGCAAAATCTTCACAGAGAAGACTGAATTCTGGTCTTGTTGCCACGTAATCAAATCTACATCATTTGAGTGGAAGGGAATGGTAAATGATCTTAGGCTCTTCACTATTCCATCCATTATCAGGAACAATAGCAGAGCTGCAGTTGTCTTCCCAACCATACTTTGAAGGGCTTAATATGTTGATGGTTGCCATGGCAAACAAGCTTAAAACACCACAGGGTAATGTGAATGGCAGAGATAATGCTTCATAACTTTCAGTGACTAGACTCTAAAAAGAGGATTTTTGTATTGCCATTATATAGTAGAAAGAACAGCAAAATGAGGATCAGAAGAACTGGATCTCAGTATCAGGTCAGCCATTAAATGGTTATATGACCCTGGATGGCATGCCACTTAACCTCTCTGGGCAGAGAAGTTCTTCTTCTGAAAAATTAAGAAATAATAATAAATGCTCTAAATGTTGAAATTATAAGAAAGTAATAATATAAATTGTGGTCATAGAGTTGAAATCTGGCCCCTCTTCTCCATTAACCAACTGTGAGACTTTAAATATTTCACTTAATGTTTCTGAGTCATCATTTCCTCATTGAGAAAATTAGAGATTAATGATACATATTATAGACATTGTGTTTGTGTGATACCAACAATAGATAAAGAATAGCTGGTATTTCAGACCAATAAATCATAATGGGGGAGAAAAAATAGCTCTAGTGGCCTTGCAATGTCCTTGTTTAGACTTTATTCATGATGGCTATGGCTCTGTCACTTCCCTAGTGGCCCTGAAGCTCCCCCTAGTTTTGAAGTCACACTAGCTGAATCAAGCGTTCCACTGTGATGGTCACTGTGGTTCTCCTTATCACAAGGATCTACTAGAAAGCAGAAAGTAAAACACTAGCACTAGATATGCGCTCATCAGTAGATTATACCTCATCTTCCTCATTCCCTCTTAGAGATTAGCCAAGATCTTGAGCTCTGCATGTTTCTAAATGAAAACATTAATTATTTATGTGCTTGAAGAGTGACCTTGGAAACTTGCTCTGTAGTTAGAAATCTATATGAGAGAAATCTTACCAAAGTTTTCCTTTTGGCAGTTAGGCAATAGGCAGGCTGTCTTTTTGTAGCCCACAGTTCACTTTTGGGGAAAATAACTGACTGCAAATGTAGAGTATTCTCCTGTCTAAGTGCAGTGAGCCGGTTTTCATGTCAAGAACCTAGGGAAACATTATTTAAGCACATAATGGTATTGACAAAATGGAGACCAAATGAATAAAAGAACAATAATGAGGGTAATTATAATTATTGGAAACTGATGACAGGTTCTGTGCTTGTTTATTTATAAGCATTATTTTCTTTAATTTTCACAAAAGCTCTAGAAAATAGGCAGTAAAAGCCTTAATATACAGACTAAAAGATAAAGATGAGGTTTGGGAAGATAAGTTACTTGACCAATGTCATATAACTCTTTGATAGATTGAGGTAGGCCTCAAATACACACATATTTGCTTACAAAACCAGTATTCTTGGTCAGTATGCATATTTGATAGTTGTTAAACATGATGCCAGTCAACATGCTAAATCTATTATAAACATTATCTCATTATATCATTTTATTACAAACATTATCTCATTATCAAAAATAGAAGGAAGGAGGCATTGTTATCCCATGGAATAGGTGAGAAAACCAAGGTTCTGAAAGTTTGGGTATCATATACAAGCTCATCCAGCCAGTAACTAGAGAAATCAGGAATCTCTCCCATGTCTTTCTGAAACCAAAACCACTGTGCTAAGATTAAAATCTGAGAGAACCGTGAATAACACCATAATTTTTTTAGAAAAGAAAAATCCTGTTGTCTCCTGGGTTCCAGTAATAATGCCACTGTTAGTTGAGCTACCTTGGTTTCCTGTGGGTCACTTAGTCTAATTTGGCAGGAGTTTTCTGTAGAGTCAATAACATAAGGTATTTAAAAAGATATTTTCTATTGTCCTTTCTAATCCTAAAATTGTTAATTTAATGTGCAATAATTTTTCCGGAAGAAAGTAAAACAATTCTCATCAACTCTATGTAGAAAAGTATTTCTAGGTACAAATAAGGAAGAAAATGATGACAATAATAATAATTAGTGGCTGGGCATGGTGACTCAAGTCTGTAATTCTGGCACTTTGGGAGGCTGAGGCAAGAGGACTGCCTGAACTCAGGGATTCGAGACTAGCCTGGGCAACTTAGCAAGACCTTGTCTCTACAATAAATCAAAAAATAAGCTGAATGTGGTAGCGTGCACCTGTGGTTTCAGCTACTTTGAAGGCTAAGGCGAAAGGATCATCTGAACTCAGCAGGTTGAGGCTGTGGTGGCTGTGGGCATGCCACTGAACTCCAGCCTGGGCGACAGAGTGAGACTCCAACTCAAAATAATAATAATAATAATGATAATTGGGTACTCACCAAGAACCAAACATTCATCTAAATGCTCTAGTCATTAAACTCTCATGAAACACTATAAGTTAAGTACTGTTACCATCATTTTATCAATGGGACACAATTGTGGCAGACAGAGGTTAGGTAATGTACCCAGTATCTTGTAGACAATAAGTAGTAGAGATGGAATGTGGACTCAGGCAGCCTATTCACAGTCCGTACTTTAACCACTGGAATGCACTGCCTCTGGAGTTAAAATAGTTCACTAGCCTCATAGCAGTCAACATAATGCTAATTGTATTGGGAATGCAGAATAGTGTTATGTAAAAAGTTCAAGCCTAGATGTTGGGCAAAGTTGATTTTGATTCTCTACACTGTAACCATCTCTAGATTGCCAACTTTACTAGACTAGGAATCTAGTCTGATTTATTCTCCCACCCTTTTCATTACCTACAACCCATATCTGTTGAATGAATGAGTGACTTTTCCAAGTGGAGTCAGTCTTCCTAGCTATGTATGTTGGATTCCAAAGCCCAAGAGTTTTCTGTTTTCTATGGTTATCTCACAAAATAAATTACGTATAGTCCTGTCTAAAGATAAGGATTCTTCAGGCAGCATAATCAAAGACCCTGGGATTTTAAAGTAGACACATTGCGTCTATCAAGGTATATGCCTTCTCTGAGTCTTCAATTTCTTTCTCATATATTAGAGAACATGTTATCATAATATTTGTTATGAGAATTAAAAGCAATACCTTATGTCAAGCACCTAGCACACTACCTAAAACAAAGTAGGCATAAAATAATTTTTTTTATTTTATTTGGAGTCTCACTCTGTTGCCCAGATTGGAGTGCAGTGGCATGCTCACGGTCACTCCCAGCGTCGACCTGCTGGGCTCCAGCGATCCTACCGCCTCAGTCTTCCAAGTAGTAGGAACTGCAGGCGCATGTTACCATGCCCGGCTAATTTTTTGATTTATTGTAGAGGTGAGGTCTTGCCAAGTTGCCCAGGCTGTTCTCAAACCTTTGGGCTCAGGCAGTCCCTTCATCTCGGCCTCCTAAAGTGCTGGATTACAGGCTTGAGCCACATGCTTGGCCTAAAATAATTTTTAACTTCTCAATTGCCTTCTAAAAAATTATCAAGCGAAAAGATAGTATCTGTAGTCTGTGTCTATTATCTCCTTTTTAGAACCACAGTGTTTTTTGCTCTAAGAAAGCACCCCCTGAAACACCAGGGTGGTGAGCCTATATTTCTTCCCACAAAGGTTTTTTAGACAGATTAAAAAGAAAATACACACATGGTGAGCATGTACATCAGTGTGAGAATGACACCTTGCAACAAAGGAAGTCCACCATCTGGGCACAGCCAGACCAAAGTAATTTCTAATTATCTTCAACTTGCACCCTTGTGAGTTTCGCCTAAAGTTGAAGCTATTGTTACTTTCCCACTTAGATCCTGGAGACTGAATTTCCCAGCGGATGTAACACGTGATGATTTGGCTGCTCAACCCCCATTACCATTGATGGAGCACAACAGGACGCTTAAAATAAACAGGGTCCCCTCCCCTTGGACTTCATAAATGCCTCCACACTTAGCAAATAAGTATCACGTTTAGCTTGGAATACAGGCATGAAAAGTCTTGTTGTCAAGTTTCTACAGCACCCAGAAAAACATACAGAAACTCATCATTTCTCTGATTTGGCACTCCTGAGGCATTGTTCCCTCTACCACATTAAGCCTGCAGGGCTCTGGGGTCTCCTGATTTTGGTATGTTCTGTCTGACATTAGGGAGCTGGCACAGCCAAACAGCTGCCTCTCAGGAAGGATTATATATAATTTTTTCCAGATTCAAAAACAAAGGGTAGACTTCCACTTCTGCCCAAGATGGAGTAACAGGGACCTGATTACCTTCCAACCTGAAACAATGGTAACAAGAAGAACAGCTAGAGAGATAAAATACATGAATAGTGGTTTTCAAGACACTATCTATCAGGCAATGAAATACGTAATTCCTAAAAGATGCAAAACAAATGAGGTGAGAGCTGCAATTGTCCCAGCTAACTTCTTGGAGCTTCCAGGCAAAGGGAGTGTACTTAGGCAGAGCCCCAAGGATTACCTGAACTGAGTAGCTGAGAGTCCAGGAAGAACAAGACAAGTAGAGTTTTCAAAATACAATACCAGAGAGGAGAAACCTGCCCAGAGAAAACTCCAGAGATCTGCAGAGGATCCCCTTAGTATACAGCAGAGTACTGATCAGTGCATGTGTGTGATACAACTCCCAAAGACTGGGCAAAGAACTTTCCAGAGAATTAGAGGGAACAGTGCCCTACTCTCATCCAGGCCCAGGAATACCGCCTGTTGCTATCAGCCTGGAAAACCCAGTAATGTGGAATTGAGTTGGGTACTCATGAGTATCTTGTGTCAGTGATGGGGTCTGACACTAAACATTGTTTTGATTTCACCCAACAGATTTTAAAAGCAAGATCGAGCATCAGTTGAATTTGTAGATAATAGCTCTCCCACAAAGAAATTTGTTAACTCAGATGGCTTCATTGGTAAATTCTACCAAACATTTAAGGAAGAAATAATACCAATTATATATAAACTCTTCCAGAAAGTTGAAGAGGAGAAAATAATTTTCAATCATTAAATAAGGTGGACATTGTCTTTACAGCTAAAATGGAAAAATACATTAAAGCAACTAAAACTACACACCAATATCTCCCATGGACATAGATGCAAAAATTCTAAAAAAACCCATAATTTTAGAACATTTCATTAAAAAATACATACAAGTATACATAGACCCAAGTAAGTTTTATGTCAGAAATACAAGGTTAGTTTAACATAAAGAAAATTAATCAATGTGATTCACCATAAACAAACTAAAATAAAAGCATACAATAATCTCATAAAGAAAAAAATCATTTGACAAACTCTGACATTCACTTTTTATTTTTTAAAACCTCTCAGCAAATTAAGAGAATAATCTCAACCTGATAGAGAATATGAGTAAAAAACATACAGTAATCAGCATAAAAATAATAATACTGACTGGTTTCCCTGTAAAATCAGGAACAGGACAGGAATGATCATTTACTTCTATAGGACTTCTATGCAACATTGTACTGGAGGTTCTAGCTAGCACAATAAGGCAAGAAGAAGAAATAAGAGACATCCACATTGGAAAGAAAAAAGTACAATAGTGGAAAATTGCCAGGGGAGGGGGATGGGGAATGCCTCATCAATAAGGGTACCTACATAATGAACCCTGAATTGTACCCCACATCTTTAAAATAAAAAAAATGTTAAAGAAAAGAAGTAAAACTGACATTTTTATATTACCTGGCTGCCATTTTAGAATATCTGATGAAAGCTATAAAAACTGCTAGAACATATCAGTGTAGCACCGTTACAAGTAAATTCAATGCAAAAATCAATGGTATTTCTACATACTAGCAATGAATAATGTGAAATCAAAATTGTTAAAAAGACACTGAAAATATAACTACTATGGGTAACTTTAGCAAGAGATATTCAACGCTGTGCACTGAATTCTACAACATAGCACTGAAAGAAAGTAAAGAAGACCTAGGTAAATAGAAGCACACACTGAACTAATCAGTCAGAAGACTCGTTGTTAAAAATGTCATTTTCTCCAAATTAATCTATAGATTCACTATAATTCCAATCAAATGATAGTAGATTATTTAGTAGAAATTAATGAGCTGATTTAAAAATCTATATGGAAATGCAAAAGACACGGTTTAGTTAAAGCAATTTTGGAAAAGAAAAACAAAGTTAGAACATTATTTGATTTGAAGACTTTGTTTAAAGCTACAGTAATCAACAGGATAGTGATACCATAAAGATAGATAAATAGATTAGTAGAACAAAATAGGGTCCAAAAATGGACCCACACTGACAAGAACAACTGATTTTTGATACAGGTAGTAAAATAACCCAATGAAGAAAAGGTAGTCTTTTCTGTAAATGGCATTGAACAATATGATAGTCACTTTTTAAAAAAAAGAGTTCTGGTGTATGCTTTTTACCATATACAAAAATCAATTCAAAACTAATCAAAGACCTAAATGTAAAATAGTCAAGCAAAAAGAGGAGGAGAAAACCTTTGTGACCTTGGGTTAGGCAATGATTTCTTAGTTATGACAGCAAAAACACAAACTATAAAAGAAAAAAATGGATAAGTTGGACTTCAACAAAATTAAAAATTTCCACTCTTCAAAGGGCACTGACGGAAAAATGAAAAGATCAGTCACAGACTAGAAAAATATTTTAAATTATACATATGATAAAGAGCTTGTGTTTAGAATGTACAAAGAACTTTCAAATATCAATAATAAGAAAATTTTTAAAGAATAGTAAAAATTATGAAACGAATTGAACAGACATTTCACCAAAGAAGATATATAGTTAAAAAATAAGCACATGAAAAAGTACTAAACATTATCAGTCATTAGGGAAATGCAAATTAAAGCCACAATGACATACCACAACACACTTACTGGAGTTGTTGTAATTAAAATTCCAAGAGTTGAAAAGGATATGGAGGAGTTTCAACTCTCATGTACTGCTGTGAAAATGTGAAATGGTACACTCATTTTGGAAAACAGTTTGGGAGTTTCTTAGAAAGCTAAACATACACCTACTATATGAAACAGCTATTCTACTCCCAGGTGTTTTACTCAAAATAAATAAAACCATATGAACATATGTTATGGTGTGAATATTTGCATCCCCTCAAAATTCATATGTTGAAATTAAATCTAACTGTTGAAGTGATGGTACTAGAAGATGGGACCTTTTGGGAGGCGATTAGTTCATGAGGGCAGAGCCCATGTGAGTGGGATTAGTGACCTTATAAAAGAGATTCAAAGGAGCTTGTTTGTCCCTTCCTACCATGTGAGGACCCTGCAAGAAGGTGCCATCCATGAACGAAGAAAAGGGCCCTCACTAGACATTGAATCTGATGGTGACTTGATTTTGAATTTCCCAGCCTTCAGAACTGTCAGAAATAAATTTCTGTTGTTTAAAAGCTGCTCAATTTTTTTATAGTTGCCAGGATGGACTAAGACACCATAAAGACTAGTTTATGAATGCTCGTAGCAGCCTTATTTCTAATAACCAAAGTGTAAACAACCCAAATGAGTATCAATCAGTGAATGTATAAACACATTGTGGTATATGCATACTATAGGATACTTATCAGCAGTAAAAAGGTATGAACTATTAATAAATGCAACAACATAGACAAATTTCAAAATAATTATGCTGAGTAAAAGAAACCAGACAAAAGTGACTATATGCTGTGTGATTCCAAATATATAAAACCCTAAAAATGCAAACTAATTTACAGTGATAAGAGGAGATCTCACAGGAGATCAGTGGTAGCTGTGGGTAGAAAGTGGAAGGAGAAGAGAGGACTGACAGGAGGGAGAGATTACAAAAGGGTACAAAGAAACTTTTGGATTGATGAATATGTTCACTATCTTAATTGTGGTAGTGATTTCACAAATCTACATCTATGTCAAAACTCATCAAATTGCACACAAAATATGTGGTTTTTGTTGCACATTAGTTATACCTAAATAAAACTATTTAACATATACGTAAAATAGTGATTGGAAAAGTGAATAGTCTGAAATACTGAAAATTCCTTCCTCCTATTTCTCCCATACTCACCTTCGATCTAGTTTTTTATCAACCTCTGCAAATTGACTTGCCTTTAGGAAGTGTTGCTGGATTCATTGCATAAGGAACTTGTTATTTCCCTGTTCAATCTTACTGTACATAAGAATCGTAATTCTGTAACTGTCTCTCTTTTTTGCGCTACCTCTTTCCCTTGGTATGAACCTATTCTTCAAACAAAACTGCACTTACTTCTGACATAATATGCAGGAGGTTTCTAAGTCTCTGTAATGGGTTGAACTGTATCCCTCCAGAAAGATATATTCATGTTCTAACTCCTGGTACTTGTTAATGTGACCTTCTTTGGTAATGGTCTTTGTAGATATAAGCAAGTTAATATATGGTGTTATAGACTGAATTCTGTTCCCCAAAATTCATATTCAAGCCCTAACCTCAAAATGTGACAATATTTGAAGACAGGGCCTTTTTTTTTTTGAGTTGGAGTCTCACTCGGTGGCCCAGACTGGAGAGCAGTGGCCACTCCCGGCCACCGCAGCCTCGCCTGCTGGGCTCCGGTGATCCTTCCGCCTCAGCCTTCCGAGTAGCCAGAATTACAGGCATGCGCTACCACGCCCGGCTGATTTTTTGATTTATTGTAGAGATGAGATCTCGCTGCCCAGGTGGGTCTCGAACCCGCGGGCTCAGGCAGTTCACTCACCTCAGCCTCCCAAAGGGGCGGGATTACCGGCTGAGCCACCGAGCCCAGCTGACAGGGCCTTTAAAGAGGCAATTAATTTAAGATGAGGTCATTAAGGTAGGCTCCATCCCAATCTGACTGGTGTCCTTACAAGAAGAGAACATTTGAACAAAGACACACCAGGGATTTGCTTTCACAAGGTAAAGAAAGACCACGTGTGGACACAACGAGAAGGTAGACATCTTCAAGCCAAGAAGAGAGGTTTCAGGAGAAAACAAACAAACAAGCATCTGACAACCTGATTTTGAACTTCCAGCCTTCAGAACTGTGAAACAATAAATTTCTGTTGTTTAAACCACTCAATCTGTGGTATTTTGTAATGCCAACTGAGCTGATTAATATATAAAGTCATATTGAATTTGAGTGGTCTCTAAGCTTAATATTGGTATCTTTATAAGAGAAAGGAGAGGAAGACTTGGACGCAGACACTCAGGGAAGAGAGCACTGTGTGAAAGTCAGAGGCAGAGATGAGAGTGATGTGTCCATGACAGCCAGGATGACTGGTCATCATCAGAAGCTAGGAAAGATGTTGGAATACGTTCTTTTTAACAGCCAACAAAAGGACTGAACCCTGCTGATACCTTGATTTTGAACTTCTAGTCTCCTATGCTGTGAGGAATAAACTTGTGTTGTTTTAAGCTACCATATTTATGGTAATTTGCTATAAGAACCCTAGAAAACTAATACAGGTTGCCATAAACCATTTTTCTTTATTCCTTTCAGTAATAGAAATGACTCCCCATTTCCAGTTTTAGGTAGGCTCCCAGCTATGCACCTATTGACTACATTTCTCAGGATTCTTACAATAGGTGTGGCCAGGTGACTAAGTGTGAACCAATGGCTTAACAGCAAAGGAGATGTACATTGCTTGCCTTACATTTTTTCTTCTTCCTTACTAATCAGAAATTGGTGATAAAGGTATACCTCAGAGATAATCTATGGCAGCTATAGCCTTAAAAATATATATTTCTTGGCTGGGTATGATGGTTCACGCCTGTAATCCCAACATTTTGGGAGATTGAGGTGGGAGCATCACTTGAGCCCATGAGTTTGAAGCAAGCCTAGACAATATGGTGAGACCTTGTCTCTACAAAAAAATAAAAACCGCCTTTGGGAGGCTGAGGTGAGTGGATTGCCTGAGTCCGCGGGTTCGAGACCCGCCTGGGCAGTGAGACCTCATCTCTACAATAAATCAAAAAATCAGCTGGGTGTGGTAGCACGCACCTGTAATTCCGGCTACTTGGAAGGCTGAGGCGGAAGGATCGCTGGAGCCCAGCAGGTCGAGGCTGCGGTGGCCGGGAGCGGCCACTGCACTCCAGTCTGGGCGACCAAGTGACACTCCAACTCAAAATAAAATAAAATAAATAAAAATAAAAACAAAAAATTAGTGGGCATGTTGATGCAATCCTATAGTTCTAGATATTTGGGAGGCTAAGTGGGCAGGATCACTTGAGGAGCAAACAAACCCAGGAGTTTGAGGTTGCAGTAAGCTATTATCATGTCACTGCACTCCAGCCTGAGTGACAGAGTAAGACCTTGATCAAAAAAAAAATTTAAATAATGAAACTTGAAAGTCAAAATTCTAGATCCATGGGCTGCAAGATGGATGCTGTGTTAGTAGGCATGAAAACAACATTAATCTCCTTGTACATCTCCATCAGAGCTGTTGGGTAACCAGATGCATTATAAATGAGCAGTAGTGTTTTTTGGTTTTTGTTTTTCTGGGTAGTAGGTCTCAACAGTGGACTTAAAATATTCAGTACAGCATGCTGTAAGCAGATGTGCTATCATTTATGGAGCATAGGTAGAGTAGAGTTAACATAATTCTTAAGGGCCCTAGATTTTCAGAATGGTAAATGAACATTGGCTTCAACTTAATGTCACCAACTGCATTAGCACTTAACAGGAGAATCAGTGTATTGTTTGAAGATTTGAAGCCAGGCATTGGCTTCTGCTTTCTAAACATGAAAATCCTGGATGTCATCTTCTTCCAATATGTCTGTTTTGTTTACACTGAAAATACAATGTTTTTTGTAACCACCTTCATTAATTATCTTAGCTAAAACTGAAAAACTTCTACAAAGCAAAAGAAACCATTAAGAGAGCAGGGAGACAGCCCACAGACTGGGAAGAAATATTTACCAACTGTATATCTGACAAAGGCCTAACATCTAGGATCTATAAGAAACTCAAACCTGCCAAAAAGAAAAAAAACCAAACAGTCCTATTAAAAAGTGGGCAAAAGATATGAATAGACACTTCTCAAAAGAAGACATACAAACAGCCAACAAACACATGAAAAAATGATCAACCTTACTAATCATAAAGAAATGCAAATTAAAACCACACTGAAATATCACCTAACTCCAGTCAGATGGCCCAGCATCAATTACTCAAAAAATAACAGATGCTGGAGAGGATGTGGGGAAAAAGAAACATTTTGGTAGGAGTGTAAACTAGTACAACCTCTGTGGAAAACAATGTAGTGATTCATAAAAGGTCTAAAAATTGACCTTCCATACAACCCAGCAACCCCCCTTCTGGGGATATACCTGGAGGAACTAAAAGCATTCTACAAAAAATATATTGTTTATCTTTAATAGTGCTGCATGCTTATTGCAGCACTATTCACAATAGCAAAAACATGAAACCAATAATGCTGCCCATCAAAAGTAGACTGATTTTTAAAATGTGGTACATATACATGATGGAGTATTATGCAGCCATAAAGAAGGACAAAATTATTAACTTTGCAGCAACTTGGATGGATTTAGAGTCTGTAATACTCAGTGATCTATACAGAAACAAAGAACTGAGTACCACATATTCTTACTCATAAATGGACCCTGAACAATTATCATAATACTATAAGAAAAGTATTGGCAGTAGAGGGACACTGTGGGGGCCGGAGTGGCAAACTTCAGTAATAAGTGTACCTGATCTCAAACCAGGCGAAGTAGGGACCAAAGTCAGGCCCAAACTTTACCTGTACCATTTGTATGCCTAATCCTGGATTGTACCTCACATTTTTTTTTTTTGGAGTTCACTCCGTCACGTAGGCATGAGTGCAGTGGCATGCTCACAGTCACCCCAGAGTAGACCTGTTGGGTTCTGGTGATTCTTCCACCTCAGTCTTCCAAGTAGCCAGAACTATAGGCATGCATTACCATGCCCGGCTAATTTTTTGATTTACTGTAGAGACAAGGTCTCACCATGTTGCCCAGGCTGGTCTTGAACCCGTGAGCTCAGGCAGTTCTCTCGTCTCTGCCTCCCAAAGTGCTGGGATTATAGACTTGAGCCACCAAACCCAGCCTGTACCCTACATCTTAAAAAAAATTATCTTAGCTAGATCTTCTGAATAACTTGCTGCAGTGTCTATATCAACACTTGCTGCTTCACCGCGCACTTTAGTTATGAAGACAGCTTCTTTTTTTTAAACCTAGTGAACTAATCTCTGCTAGTTTCCAACTTTTCTTCTGCAGCTTCCTCATCTCTCTCAGTTTTCATAGAATTAAAGAGAGTTAGGGCCTTATTCTGGCTTAGGCTTTGACTTAAGAAATTAGTGTGCCTGGTTTCACCTTCTATCCAGAACACTAAAACTTTTTCCATAACAGCAATAAGTCTATGTGTTCACTGAAATCAAACTTTTAATTTCCTTCAATAGCTTTTTCTTAGCATCCACAACTTGGCTAACTGGTTCAAAAGGCTGGAATTTTGAACTATCTGGGCTTTCAACAGGACTTCCTTATTAAGCTTAATCGTTTATAGCTTTTGATTTAAGGTGAGGGAAGAGCAACTCTTCCTCTCTTGATCACTTACAGGCTATTGTAGGGCTATTAATTGTTTTCATTTCAATATTGCTGTGTCTCAGGGAATAGGGAGTTCTGTAAAGAGGGAGAGAGATAGGAGAATGGCCAGTTAGTGGAGCAGTCAGAACACACAAGATATTTATTAATTTACTCTGCCATCTTATATGGGTATGGTTTGTGGTGGCCCAAAACAATTACAATGATAACATCAAAGGTCACTGATCACAGATCACAATAACAAATACAACAGTTATGAAAAAGTTTGAAATATTGCAAGAATTTCTAAAATGTGACACAGAGACATTAAATGAACACATGTTTTTGGACAAATGGTGCCAATAGACTTGCTCAATGCAGGGTTGCTATAAACCTTCCATTTGTAAACAACATAATGTCTGTGAAACACAATAAAACTAGGTGTGCCTGTAATTGAAATCATCAAGAGATCAAGCATTGGAAATGACACAGTCTCGCCACAGCCCTAGTCCACTTGCCTCTGAATGGTCAGGTAAGACAGAAACAGAACTCTATCTCATTTAAGCCACTGTGTCTGGGGGATGGCTTGTCTCTCACCTAATAACCACATGCCTAATAAATATCCTTCTCTGTGTCTTGTATCATGAGTTCCTCAAGTTTGTTGTTGTTATGGGTATTCCTGAAGTATCTATCATAGTTTCATGCACAAACAGACTTTGTTTTTTTATATTATTAGAAAAGCAATTATTAAGCAAGTGTGATTCTAAGACTGTCAGCCCGCAAAATGGAGGCAACTATTTCGATAAATGTTATCAAATATACAGGTTAAATAGTGCCTCTTGAACCATAATGCCTTGTTTCTTAGCCATGGAAAATAGCTGAGAATATGGAAGCTGGGCATACTTCTGAGGCGGGACAAGACAACATAGGGTAAAGATAACCTATGACATGGCATATTTAACTTGATTATAAAACAAGGGGAGCTGGCTTGGGTACAACTTGTCAATGTAAAGAAAAGAATATGGTTGCCTACTTGTAGTATAAAACACACTTTCATGGCGATAAAAGAGAAAAGGAAAACATAAAGAGAGTAATGCTTTCAGATACTACCTCTTCAGAAAATAGAAAAGAATGAATTAGACCCAAAGAAGTTAAAATCACGTGAGACACTATTGTTCCTGGTGGCTGGAAGTGTTAATTAGGCATTTAACATTTGTGCTTCACTTAATATCTGAGGGTAAGCTGAGACAGACTAGGCTGAACCATGTAGAAAGGAGGAGGACAATAAGTAAATGGCTAGAAACAGAACTTTGCCACAGCTAAGTGACAATAGTACCCTTTGTACCTTGGATTGTTATCTTTTCTTTCTCTCTTTTTTACTGGTACGTATGGCATTGTGTATTTTATATTTAGAACATATACTTAACTCTTTTTTATTTTGTTGCTTTAAAAAAATGTGCATTTCTTTATATTATAATTACACACCCAGTGTGTAGCATGGCATTCTTGTTTTCCCATACAAAGAGAGACTGAACTCCTAGTCTTCTGCTGTTCTAATGAGGCACTTGGGAGCAACAAGAGATGGAGATGGAGTATTCAGGGCCTTATATGCCACCATGAGCAGGCCATAAGCCTCCACCCCGGACCAGTGTGCTGCACTCTCTCTCTGCCACTCCATGTTGCACTGACTACACTTCAATGTAGTCAGTTCAAAAGCCCCAAAACTCCACAGAGAAGCTAGTGTCCTTCTCTTTTTCCTTACTTCTTCTTTTCTTCTTTCCCTTTCTTTTCAATTTCCACTTGTCTCTATCATGTAAGTCAAATATATCCACTGCAGAAAATTTGAAAATTTCAAGGAGGAGGAGGAAAAGGAGGAAGAGGAGGAGGAGAAGGAGAAGGAGAAGGAAACAAAATCCATCTATTATCCCAACAATTGTGGATAATCAATCACATGTTTTACTGGAACATATGTGTATAAATGAGATGACTCCTCTATATTATAGGGTATGTATAGATATATATGCACAGACATAGTCACATTTATATAAACATTCACTCATAAGTGTATGATAAGATAGTTTTCCCCACAGTTAACAGCAGAACTCCTCTTCTTAAGGAGGACTGTTTGTCTTTATTTGGGAGGATATCTTGAGTGTACAAATGTTGGAATGAGAAAAGACAACAAAGGTTATGTGCAGCTAAATTTTTCTACAAAAGACAGTTGGAGACATTGTTTCTATTTCTTTCCTTTTTTTTTTTAGGTTGGAGTCTCACTCCTTCACCCAGGCTGGAGTGCAGTGACACGCATACTCATGGTCACCCCAGCATGGACCTGCTGGGCTCTGGTGATCCTTCCGCCTCAGCCTTCCAAGTAGCCAGAACTACAGATACATGCTACCACACCTGGTTATTTTATTTATTTATTTTTTTTAAATAAGGGGGACGGGCAGATGGCAACTCCCAGGCATCCCGCAAAGTAGGCGGGTCACCAGGTCTCACCAAATTGCCTGGGCTGGTTTCGAACCTGTGGGCTCAGGCAATCCACCCACCTTGGCCTCCCAAAGTTCTAGGATTACAGGCTGAGCCACCAAGCCCAGACTGTTCTATTTCTAAGATAGTAAGGAGTGAGTGGGAAGAAGCCAGAAAAGGAAGGCCTTGGAGAGCGGAGAACCAGAAGCATTCCTTGATGAGGGTGGTGGAGTGCAAAGGATTTCTAGAAAGATGAAATCTATTAGTCATTTTTATGTTGTTTATAGGATGGCATGAGATGTGATCCTTCTAGGTAACTCACAAATGCCTTTATCAAAACATTTCCTACATACCACAGCCTTGGATTTGTGCAGTGAATCATACTGACCTGGCTTGTAAACCACAGATTGCTGGGCCTAACCCCTTCTGATTCATTGAGTCTGAGTGGGTCCAGAGAATTTGCATATCACAAAACCTCCCAATGGCTGTTAATAGTGCTGGTCACGTATCACACTTTGAAAACCACTACGTTAGTGAATTAAAGAAAAGTGCTGACTTTCATTGTTGAGCAGATATCTAGACAAAAATAAGAGTAGTGCGAGAATTGAAACCAAGAAAGAATCCTAGGCTGGGCACAGTGGCTCATGCCTGTAATCCCAGTGCTCTGGGAGGCTGAGGTGAGAGGATCACTCGAGCCCAGGAGTTCAAGACCATTTTGAACAACATAGTGAGACTTTGTCTCTATAAAAAATAAAAATACAATTAAAAAATTAAAAATGTAGTAGCACGTGCCTGTAATTCCGGCTACTTGGAAGGCTGAGGTGGAAGGATTGCCGGAGCCCAGCAGGTCGAGGTTGCGGTGGCCGGGAGCGGCCACTGCACTCCAGTCTGGGCGACCAAATGAGATTCCAACTCAAAAAAAAAAAAAAAATTAAAAATTAGCTGGGCACGGTGGCATGCATCTGTCATGTCAGTTCCTCAGGAGACTGATATGGAATGATCTTCAGATCATGCCACTGTACTCTTAGTCTGTGTGACGGAGTGAGAATTAAAAAAAAAAAAAAAAACCTGATAGGGAGTTGTATACAAACTGGAGCCAGAGGATATTCTGAGAAAGCAAATCTTTTTTTTTTTTTTGTAGTTTATTTAAAAGGTAAACTAGAGAGAGAGAAAAAAGATTCACCTCCTGGTGGGGGGGTTGGTGACAAGACTCAGAAACATGGCGGCAGCCATAGTGCCAAGAGCACAAGGCCACACCAGAGTTTAGTAAAGCAATGGCCAAGAAAGCAACTCTTTCCTCCCCACCTTCTTATTCTCTTCAACCGTGCATTTGGACTGGTTGGTGAGGACTTTGTTGATGGGAATGATGACATCAATTTAAGTATATTATTTGGTGTTGTATATATCATTCAACAAGATATCACAGGCATTTTTCTATGTCATTAAGTAGTTTCTGAAAGTAGATAAAAGACTGTAGAATATTTGTCTGCTTGTGAGTATGAACCAGGAAAGGGAGAAGACACGATATTGTAGAAAGAGTTGAAAGAGAGTTGACTTTGAGCTCGTGAAAGGAGATTGATCTGTGTACCGTTGAGTGGGTTTGTTCTCTCTGACTTTCTGTCTCTATGGCTTTCCACTCCATCTCTCTTTGTCCCTACCACTGTACTCACACTGCTCTTGTCAAGGTCAACAACGACCTCCTTATTGCTAATCCAATATGCAGTGTTTAGTTCTTATCACACTTGGCTTAGTAACAGCATTTCACACTGTTGAGCATTTCCTCTTTGCAGCACTCTTTCTTCCCTTAGTCTCCAGGATACAACACTCTTCTATTTTGTTTTATTTTTTCTTTCTATCATAAGGACTAGTCCCTCTGAAACTCTTTTGGATGTATATCTTCTTCTCCCTATTCTCTCCATGCTGAAGTGCTAGAGACACGTTTCGAATGAATTCTCTTTTGTGTCTATATCATTCCTTTTTATGATTTTATCCAAGGTTTATGGCTTTAAATATCACTTATATGCTGATGACTTTCAAATGTGCCAATCCTGTGAGACTTCTGCCCTAAACTGCAGTTGTACAGAAGCAACTGTCTTTTCAACATGTCTGACAAACATCTAGAAGTGCAAAGTTTTCCCTATCTCTGTTAGGCAGCTCCATCCTTCCAAGTGCCAGAACCAAAAACTTTTAGGTTAACCTTGATTCCTCCTTTTTCTTAAAACTGACAACCAATTTATTAGAAAATCTTGTTACTTTTGCCCTCAGACTAGCACTGTCTTGCTACTTCTACTGTTTCCATCATTTCTTTTTTTTGCATTATTGCAAAATAGCCTCCAAACAAGTCTCTTTATTCCACTCTTTCTACCCTGGAGACTTAAAACAATAGTGCAACCAGAGTGATTATTTTAAAACATAAGTTCTTTCATGTTCTTCTCCTGTGCTCAAAGCTGCCAATGAATTTCCATCCATCTAAAGTGTAAGCAGAAAGTCTTTACAATGTTTTCTTAATTAAACCCTACACTTAGATAGGTACCGCTCTTCCCTACCTTCCCCTTTGCTCACTCTGTACCAGTCACATTAACCCACTCCCCGTTCTTGAACACGCCAGGAATGGTCACATCTGAAAGATGCCTTTGCACCTCTTTTCCCTCTATAGAATGCTTTTTCTCTCCCCACAAAACTTACTCCATTGCTACTTTTATGCATTTGTTCAAATGACACCTTCCAAGTGAAAACAGCTGTAACAATACACATTAAAACTGCAAGCCAGCTGGGCTCGGTGGCTCAGCCTATAATCCCGCGCCTTTGGGCGACTGAGGTGAGTGGATTGCCTGAGCCCGCGGGTTCGAGACCCGCCTGGGTAGCGAGACCTCATCTCTACAATAAATCAAAAAATCAGCCGGGTGTGGTAGTGCATGCCTGTAATTCCAGCTACTGGGAAGGCTGAGGTGGAAGGATCGCCAGAACCCAGCAGGTCGAGACTGCGGTGGCCGGGAGCGGCCACTGCATTCCAGTCTGGGCGACAGAGTGAGACTCCAACTCAAAAACAACAACAACAACAAAAAAACTGCAAGCCCACCACCTCATCCCCTGTCACTGCCCACCACCAACCCAAAGATAGTTTTCTTCTTAGTAGTTATCTTCTTCCAATTCTCTGTCATTTGTCTATGTTGTGCTTTTTATCCATTTTCTCCCTACAAAAATGTAAGCTCCTCAAGAGCAGAGATTTTTGTTGTTTGGTTCATCAATGTATTTCAGGATCTACAACCATTTTTAACACATAGAATGCGTTTAATATATTTTTATGAATAAATCAAATGTGTAAATTTCAATTGTTTCATAGTTTACATCATACATATTGTATATAAGCATTCTCTTACAGCTGAGTATTTAGATTGTTTTCACTATTTCACTGTTTCATAGAACACTGCAATGAATAGGTTTTTACAAAAACATTTTTCTTGTTTTGTTATTTTTTAACCACCCCAGGAGATAATCCTAGAAATGGGAACAACAAATAAAATGGTGTATTTTAATACCTTTGTTGCATGCAGCCAAATTGTTTTTCATCTTAGATTTTCAATATTAGTGTTTGAGAATACCTACTGTCAAGGCAGAGTCAACATTTTTCTAACCTTTGTCAATTTGTGAAGCAAAAAGAAGATTTTCTCGATTTTACATTAATTTGAATTATTTGATGAAAAGTGATTAGAAGTTTTTTGTTATGTTTCTTAATTATTCACATATTTCTAACTTGCTTTTCAGATCCTTTGTTTATTTTGCTATTGAAGTATTTATGCTTATTGATTTTTGGAAGTTCCTTATGTATTAAATATATTAATAGTTTATTGTATTGTTAAAACTACTTACCTACATTGATTGTTTTCTTAATTTCTTTTCCAAATAGTTCATTGTTAGTATATAGAAACACGACTGAATTTTTTAAATGTTGCTTTTATATCTTACAACTTTAGGGTTTCTTTTATGTAAAATCTTGTCAATGCAAGCAGAGACAAATTTCCTTCTCTTTCAGATTGAATGACTTTTTTTTTTCCCTAGCCTAATCATTCTTTCTAAAAGAGTACTACATCTAGTAGAAGTGGTAACAGCAGGCATCCTTGTTTTATTCCTGATTTTAGAGAATAAGCATGCAACTTTTCACCATTGAGTATGCTGTTAGCTGTGAACTTACCATACATGACCCTTATTATGTTGAGGTACATTCTTTCTGAACCTAATTTACTGAGAGGTTTTTATCATGAAAATATGCTGAATTTTGTCAAATGAGAATTTTAAAATTTAATACCTGTTAAAATGTTTTTATTAAAAAAACAAAAGATACTAAGTGTTGACAAGAGGTGGAGGAAAGGAAACTCTTGCAAACTGTTGGTGGAAATGTAAATTAGTGTAGCCATTATGAAAAACAGTACAGAAATTCCTTTAAAACAAACAAACAAATAAATAATAGAATTACAGTATAATCTAACATATCAAAGAGATATCTGCACTTGCATGTTCATTACAGCATTGTTCATAATAACCCAACTATAGAAGCAACTAAGTGTGAAAGGCACAGGGAACAGTCAGAAGGGTGTCTCCCAAGATGGCACTAAAACACCATATGGAACCAAACAAAGACAACAAAGGCCCTAAGATCCTGCTCTTCCCGCACGTGCGAAACTTAAACCTGTACACAAATATTATCTCCCTATAGGAATACTACCTCATAGCTCCCTCCAATAAAGACCCTAAGATGGCACTGGCCGGCACCACCAGGCTCCGATAGAGCACGGGCCTCCCCCTCCCAAACCGATAAATACAGACCTCTCTCGCCCTCGCTCTCTCACTCCCCCTTCCCTACCAGGCGATTACAGACCTTCTTCCCTCTCTCTGCAGCCGCTGCTCTAATAAATCTCTTGGCCTCAAAGGGTGTTGAGTCTCACTGGCCCCATCCTCCTTCAAAGTGTCCATCAGTGGATGAATGAATACAGAAAATGTGGCACATATGCATAATTGAATACTATTCAGCCTTAAAAAAGAAGAAAGTCTGTTATTTTTGACAACATAGATGAAACTGGAGGATGTTATGCAACGTGAAATGAGCTAGGCAGAGAAAGACAAATGCTTCAAAATTTATTTATAGATGGAATCTAAAAAAGTTGAACTTAAAGAAACAGAGAGTAGTGTAGTGGTTACCAGGAGGTGGTGAGAGTTGTGGGGGAAAGGGGAGATGTTGGCCAAAGCGTACAATGTTTCGGCTTGAAAGGGAGAATATTTTAGTTAGACAGAACATATGTTGTAGTGATTTATTAAACAGCATGGTGATTATAGTTAATCATAATGTATTGTATATTTTAAAATTACTAAAGAGTACATTTTAAATGTTCTCACCATAAAAAGATAAGTAGTGAGGTGATAAACATGTTAATTAGCTTGATTTAATTATCCCATAATGTGTGTATATGTGTGCACACATATACAATAATATCAGATAGTACCTCATAAATGCATAATTATACACCAACTAAAAATAAAGTAAAATAAAATTTAAAAGATTGCTTTTACTGCATGTTTTGATATGCTGTGCTTTTTTATTTTTGTTTGTCTCAAGATATTTTAAATTTCCCTTTTGATTTCCTCTTTGCACCATTAGTTGTTTAAGAGTGTGTTAATTTCTACATAGTTGTAGATTTTCCAATTTTCTCCTGTTATTGAATTCTTTCATACCATTGTGGTTGGAAAAGATACTTAATATAATTTCACTCTTTTTGAATTTGCTACGACTTGTTTTATGGTCTAACATGATCTATCTTGAGCCCTTGAAAATAATATGTATTTTGGTGCTGTTGATTAAATGTTCTTTATGTCTGTTATATCTATTTTGCCTATAATATTGTTCAAACCCATTGTTCCTTACTGATTTTCTGAATGATCTATACATTTTGAAAATAGGGTAGTTAAATCCCCCACTTTGAGGGAATTACTGTCTACTTCTCCCCTTAGTTATATTAATTTCACTTTATATACATAGGTGGTCTAATATTGGCACAGATATATTTAAAATTTTTATATTCTCTTCATGAATTGACTTCTTTATCATTATATAATGGCCTTCTTTGTCTTTTCTGACAGCTTTTGACTTAAAGTCTGTTTTGTCCGGTTTAGGTATAGCCACTCCTGTTTCCTTTTGGCTACCATTTGCATGGTATATATTTTTTCATCCTTTCCTTTCGGTCTATGTCTGATCTTAAAACTAATGTGAGTCTCTTATAGGCAGAATACAGTTGGATCTTGTTGTATCCTCTATTCACCCATAATATGTCTTTTGGATGAATAATTTAATCCATTTACATTTAGAGTAATTATTGATAGATAAGAACTTACTCTGGCTATTTTATTAATTAATTTCTATCTTGTAGTTCCTTTCTTCCTCTCTTATTGTCTTTCTCTGCAATTTGATAATTTTTTAAGTTATATGCTTTGTTTTCTCTTTTGTGTATCTATTAAAGTTTCTTCTTTGTGTTTGCCATGAGGTTTCTATAAAATATTGTGTAGTTATAAGAGTTTATTTTAGGTTTCTAACAACTTAACTTCAATTGTAAACATAAGCTCTACACTTTTACTTCTCTCTCTCCCACATATATGTTATTAACATTACAATTTACATCTTTTTAATATTGTATATCTATTAAAAAATTATTGTAGCCATAGTTATTTCAATTAATTTTGTATTTTAACTTGCATAGCACAGTTTAAAATGATCTATACACCACCATTAGAGAATCTTACCTTTACAATGAGTTTTAATCTTTCATATGTCATCATGCTGTTAACTAGCATTCTTTCATTTCAACCTGAAGAACTCTTTTTAGGATTTCTTGTAAGTCAAATCTAGAGGTGATGAATATCCTCAGCTTTCATTTGTTTGAGGGCAGTTTTTTTTTTTTCTTTTAGTCCTTTGAAGACATCATTCACTCTCCCCTTACCTGCAAGGTTTCTGCTGAGAAATCTGCTAATAATCTTATGAGGGAAGTTCCCCTTGAATACAAGTCACATTTCTATTGCTGCTTTCCAAATATTGTCTTTGATTTTTTGCAAATTTGATTATAATGTGTCTCAGTGAAGCTCTCTTTATGTTTAATCTATTTGGGGATGTTTTGGCTTTATAGATGTGGATTTCATTTTCCCCTTCAGATTTAAAAAGTTATTGTTACTATTTCTTTAAGTAAGTTTTTTGTCATTTTCTTTTTCTCTGCTCCTTCTTAAATTCCTATATATTGATTCACTTGCTGCCCTTATAGGATTTTGTCACTCTTTTTCAAACTTTTTTTTACCTTTTCTTCCTCTGACTGGAACAAAATTTTAAATGACTTGCCTTTGAACTCACTGATTCTTTCTTCTGATCGATCAAATCTATTGTTTAAGTTTTCTGTGAAATATTTCAGTTTAGTCACAATGTTCTTCAACTCCAGGATTTCTGGATTTTTGTTTTGTTTTGTTTTGTTTTGTTTTTGTGAGTTGGAGTCTCACTCTGTTGCCCGGACTGGAGTGCCGTGGCCACTCCTGGCCACCACAGCCTCGTCTGCTGGACTCCGGCGATCCTTCCGCCTCAGCCTTCCAAGTAGCCGAAATTACAGGCATGCGCTACCACGCCCGGCTGATTTTTTGACTTATTGTAGAGATGAGGTCTCACTGCCCAGGCAGGTCTCGAACCCGCGGGCTCAGGCAACCCACTCACCTCAGCCTCCCAAAGGCGCGGGATTACAGGCTGAGCCACCGAACCCGGCTGGGCTTTTTAAAAATAGTTTCTCTTTATTGAACTTCTCATTTAGTTCATGTTTTATTTTCCTAATTTTGTTTAGTTATCTTTCTGTGTATTCTTGTAGCTTACTTAGCTTCTTTAAGATGATTCTTTTAAATTGTCAGGAAGTTTATAGATCTTCATTTATTTATAGTCAGTTACTAGTGTTTTACTTTGTTCCTTTGGTTATAACATGTTTTCCTGATTATTTGTGATCCTGTGGCTTTGCATTGATGTCTGCACATTTAAAGAATTAGATACCTCTTCCAAAAAGCCCTTCATCAGTCAGTTTGTACAGAGATTCTAAGTGGGTCACCTGATGAGATCCATAGCCAGGTTTGCTGATGAAGTCCTTAAGCTGGGTGGATTGGTATTTGGGTCAGTGGATGGTTAGGCCTGGCACCTGGGTCAACAAGGACCATCATTCTATTGCTTGGGTCTGTGAGGATGAAACTGGAGCCTGGGTCTCCATGGGTGGACTTGGTGCCTTTGTTTCCAGGGGTGGGCCTGGGACTTGGGTCCACAGATGTGGGACTATATCCTCAATCCATAGGTGCTGACCTAGCATTAGGGTCCACTGGAATGAGTCTGGAGACTGGGTTGGTCTATGGGGACAGACCTGGAGCTGGGATCTGTGGGGACCAGTCTGGTGCTTGGGTGTGGGTCCTCAGGGATTAGCTTTGATCCTGGGTTCATGATGACGGAGTTTGGATCCTAAAGTAGCAAGGGATGGCCTAGAGCTTGGAACAACATGGGCAGCCTGGAGTCTGTGGTCATCAGAGCCGGTCTGGTACTGAAGTAGGTCTGGAGCCTGGTTCTTTGGTGGACAGCCTAGAGGTTGTAGCTGTGGATAACAGTTTGGCATCAGGGTGAGTCTGGAACTGAGGCTGTGGAGATAGGCCTGGATACTAGGGATGTAGAGAAGAGCAACCTGGAGACTGGGGTTATAGGGGAGGTTCTGGAATTGGGGATCCTTGGGGCTAGTCTGGTGCTGGAGTGTGCAGTGAAGTAGGGCACTCACTAACTTTTCTTCCCTTGTGAAAGTCCATTGTTCTCCACACTAGTTTGCATGAGCTAATTGAAGAGACAACAGAGGCATCGTGAAACTGTCCTTTATATCTTCTTCAAGGCATCTTTTCTTGTTTCTGTGCTCCACCAAGGTGCTGTAGTCTCTCATCTGGATTCCTTAGCTCTTAGGAAGGTATTTTTATGTGTGCACTGTTGTTCCAAGCAGTATTTCTATGAGAAGACAAGTGCTGAAAACGCCTGTTCTGCCATCTGGCTGACATCACTGTCTTTAAGTTTTATGATGTTTGACATACACAAAGATTTGATCTTAATGTGGCCATATTCATCAGCCTTTCCACCATTATTTATATCATTGCTTTTGGGCATAGACAGACTTTCTTCATCTAGAATCCCCATGTAGATTTATTTATATTTACTTCTAGTTTTTTAAATTTTTAATTGAAAAATGATAATTATACATATTTATGAGCTACAAAATGATATTGTGGTACATGTATACATTGTGGAATGATCAAATTAGAATAATTAACATATCTGTCATCTCAAATATTTATCATTTCTTTGTGGAGATGATATTTAAAATACCCTCTTTTAGCTATTTGAAAATATACAACAAGTTATCATGAACTATAGTCACCTTGCTGTGTTATAGAATACAATAACTTCTTCTTTTTTTTCAGTCAGAGTCTCACTCTGCTGCCCAGGCTGGAGAGCAGTGGCATGCTCACAGCCACCCCAGTATCGACCTATTGGGCTCAGGCGATCCTTCTGCCTCAGCCTTCCAAGTAGCCAGAACTACAGGTGTGTGCTACCACACCTGGCTAATTTTTTCGATATATTGTAGAGACAAGATCTCACCAAGTTGCCCAGGCTGGTCTTGAAGCCCTGGGCTCAGGCAATTCTCTCACCTTGGCCTTCCGAAGTGCTGGAATTAAAGGCTTGAGCCACCGCGCCTGGCCACTTACTCTTTTTATCTAATTGTAATGCTTCTAGTTTTATTGTTTATTTTATTTTACTTTATTTTATTTATTTGAGTTGGAGTCTTACTCTATTTCCCAGGTTGGAGTGTGGTGGCACACTCACGGCCACCCCAGCATCAACCTACTGGGCTCTGGTGATATGCTTTTAGTTTTGATTGCTTTGTATTTTACTTCTCTGTAATCTAACTATAATCCAAGAGTTGGGCTATCTATATATTTTTTATTAATAGTTATCAATAGTTCCTACAGCAGTTATGAATATCCTCTTATTTCCTGATTGTTCAAATAATTATATTCATACACAAAAATTCATATATTTTATAAAAGTGTTTCTGAACAACCTATTGTGTTACATATATGAATCTATAAATTCTTAGGCCTGAAACTCACAGTTTATATTATTGTAGCTTTGTGGAATGTTTTAAAAACTAGCCAGGGCCGTTTTTTCTATCCTCCATTATTTTTCTATTTTACCATTTTCTTTTCTATGACTAAAAACAACACTATCCTCCCTGGAAAGCCATTACAATGAACCAAAACCAAACTATTAGTATTTTGTTTGGAATTGCCCTCAAACAATAAAGTCACTTAGGAAAAACTGACATCGTGATAGAATTTTATCTTTTTTTCAGAAATATGGATTGTTTCTTCTTGTTTTTTGTTTGTTTGTTTGTTGTGCTTCTCTCAAACAAACTCTGTAAATACTCTTTTCCCACTCAGGAGTCAGAGAGTGGCTTCTAATCCCAGTTTCACCATTTGCTCACAGTGTGATCTTAGACACGATAGACAATGTTGCTAAATTTGTCAATTCATTTGTAAACTGGAGTTAGAACAGTAGCTACTGTTGTGATGATGAGAAAATTTTAAAGTTTAAATAGAAAATTTATGTTAAAAGCCCTTTATGAGGAACTAAATTAGCACTCGCTATATATTGACTTTCAAGAATCAATACCGTCATCATCATCATCATATTTTTTTTAGAGAAAGAGTAAAGCTTATTGGAGAAGCAGAGACTGATAAACCAGGGTTCAAAAAATGAAGAAAGTGAGATGGGAAATATTGGGTCAGAGGCTTTTCTTCTTCTTTTTTTTTTTGAGTTGGAGTCTCACTCTGTCACCCAGACTGGAGTGCAGTGGCCACTCCCGGCCACCGCAGCCTCAACCTGCTGGGCTCCGGCGATCCTTCCGCCTCAGCCTTCCGAGTAGCTGGAATTACAGGCATCCGCTAGCACGCCCGGCTGATTTTTTGATTTATTGTAGAGATGAGGTCTCACTGCCCAGGTGGGTCTCAAACCCGCGGGCTCAGGCAATCCAACTCACCTCAGCCTCCCAAAGGCACGGGATTACAGGCTGAGCCACTGAGCCCGGTTTAGGGGGCTTTTCTTCTTAAGGTAATCTCCTAACATCTGAATTGGGCAGAGGGGATAGGCTAACCCATGTCTAAGGGAGGTTTGGGCTCTTTATAAACATTCTAGGAAAGGCAGCAATAAACTTTGGGAAGGAGAGCATGGTCTTCCTCATTAAGGCCCAGCATCATGAGTGCTTGACCTGTGCAACTGCATAAAGTCCCATATTTGGAAGAGTCACGTTTGGTTTAATGCTCTGCTACTGCCATTGTGAACTGCCTAATGGTGTTTGAATAAGGGCTCTGCATTTGCATTTTGCACGGGGCCTAGCCACTCATATAGTCTGGCCTGTCTGCCTCCACCCTTTGGTTTGGAGAAGCCTTCCATCTGATGGAGTGGGGACAGCCCTGCATTTGTCTAGGCTTTCATCCCCTAGTTACCTTATGGACACATCATTAAATTAAGAAATAAAAAGGTTGAGGTGAGTGGATTGCCTGAGCCCGTGGGTTCGAGACCCGCCTGGGCCACTTGGCGGGACCTCATCTCTACAGTAAATAAAAAATTAGCAAGGCGTGATAGCGCGCACCTGTAGTTCCAGCTACTGGGAAGGCTGAGGCTGAAGGATCGCCGGAGCCCAGCAGGTCGAGGCTGCAGTGGCTGGGAGCGGGCCACTGCACTCCAGTTTGAGTGACAGACTGAGACTCCAACTCAAAAAAAAAAAAAAAGAAAGAAAGAAAAAGATACTCAATATTGATGAGCTCAAAGCGTACTTGCAGTGAAAGGGTAGAAGACCTGGAGAATATACCTTTTCAGAAATATGAATATTGAACATTGTATAGAATTAAAATATAAGTCATAATTTACAAGCTGATTGGATAGTCAGGTCTTAAAAAGAAAAAGAAAAGATAAAAATCTAGAGAGCCAGAAACATCAAAGACAGCATCCTTTCCATGATTCTGGATTCTATAATTGATGACAAAGCTGAAAATCTGCTGAGTTGCTCCCTATTTTTTCCCCCATCAGAGGGAAGTTTTGAAAGCATTCAACTTCAAACAGCAGTCACCATTGCTTTGTTAAACTTTGGTATGTCCATGTTGCTCTTTGAGTTATGGCTGCCATGTTTCCTAGCTTTGGTCCCCTCCTCTACATTGGGAAGGTGAATCTCCTCTCTCGCTCTCTCTCTAATTTACTCTCTAAATAAACTATATTTTCCAGACTAATTTCTGTGCAATTCTTTGCAATGTTTGTGCAGTACCAGATTGCAGACCAGGCACACCCCTCACCCGGTCTGACCTAACATTTTGGAGGCATCACTTGGATTGTGACCTAACAATAATGTTTATCAACTGGTAACTAAAAAAAAAATTCACTACTTTGTCTCAGGCAAAGTGTTAAACATTTTACATATTTTAACTCATTTAGTTCTTACAAGGAAACTGAGACAAATAAACTTTAAGTTACTTCTCTAATGACTCACAGCTATTAAATGGCACAACAAGGAAACTCAACAATCTGACCCCAAAGACAAAATCTTTAGCCATTATATGATGTCACTTTTACAAAGAAAGATCGGAAAGAAAATTTTAGTGATTAAATATGGATTGACTACTCATATTCAGCATTGTACTAGAAGTCCTAGCAAGAGCAATCCTGCAAGAGAAAGAAATAAAAGGCATTCAACCTTAGCAAGGAAGAAGTCAAACAATCTCTGTTCATCAATGACAAGATTATATACCTAGAAAAGACTAAGGCTTCATCTGAGAGCTGATAAACAATTTCAGTAAAGTCTCAGGATACAAAATTAACATACAAAAATCAGTAGCATGTCTAAATACCAATAGCTCTCTAGTCAAATACCAAATCAAGAACTTAATCCCATTTACAATAGCTGCAAAAAAAGTAAAACTCCTAGGAATACTCTTACCAAAGGAGATGAAAGATCTCTGCAAGGAAAACTGAAAAACACTGATGAAAAAAATTGTAGATAACACAAATAAAAGAACATCCCATGCTCATGGATCAGAAGACTCAATAATGTTAAAATGTTCAATAGAATCCCTATAAAAATACCAACACTGTTTTCCACAGAACTATTAATAACAATGCTAAAGTTTATGTGGAACCAAAATAGAGCCTGAATAGCCAAAGCAATCCTAAGTAAAAAGAACAAATATGGAGGCATCACATTGCCTGACTTCAAGTTATACTACAAGAATAGACAGATCAATGGAACATAATATAAAATCTAGAAATAAAACCATAACCCTACAACCAACTGGTCTTTGAACAAGTCAATAAAAATAAACAATGGAGAGAGATACCCAATTAATAAACAATGCTAGGAAAACTGGACGCTTACCTGTCACCATATACAAAAATTACCTCCAAATAGATTAAAGACTTAACTGTAAGACCTAAAATTATAAAAAATCCTAGAAGAAAACTTAAGAAAAACCTTTCTGAACATTGGCCTAGGCAAAGAATTTATGACAAAGATTCCAAAAGCAGATGTGGCAAAAACATAGACAAATAGAATTAATTAAAAAGTTTCTGCACAGCAAAAGAATTAATCAACAGAGTTAACAGAATAGGAGAAAATATTTACAAACTATGCCTTAGACAAAGGACTAATACCCAGAATCTATAAGGAACTCAAACAAGTCAACACACACATACAAAAAACAAGCAACCCCATGAAAAAGTGAACAAAGGGCATAAAGAGACACTTCCCAAAAGAAGATACACAAGTGGCCAACAACATATGAAAAAATGCTCAACATCATTAATTATCAGAGAAATGCAAATTAAAACCACAATGTGATAACATCTTAGTCCAGTAGAATGACTGTTTCTAAAAAGTCAAAGAACAACAGCTGCTGGTGTGGATGTGGAGAAAAGGCAACACACATACACTGTTGATGGGATTGTAAGCTAGTTCTTTCTACCTCTACAGAAAACAGTAGGGAGAGTTTTCAAAAATCTGAAAGTAGAAGTACTATTTTTCAACCTAGCAATCCCACTACTAGGTATCTACTGAAAGGAAAAGAAATAATTATATTAAAAAAATACTATACTCTCATGTTCATTGTAGCACTAGTCACAATAGCAAAATCATAGAACCAACCTAGGTGTCTATCAACAATTTACTGGATAAAAAAATGTGATTCATATGTACCATGGAATACTACACAGTCACAAAAAAGAACAAAACCATGTCTTTTGCAGCAACATGGATGGAGGTGGAGAACATCATCCTATGCGTACTAACTCTGAAATAGAAAACCAAATTGCCACAAAGGTGTAAATAATAGACACTGGGGTCAATAAATGGGGAGAGTTGGTAAGGGGTGTTAGGGTTCAAGAGTTACCTATAAAGCACAATGTTCACTCTCTGTGGAACAGCCCACCTGAAGCCCAACCCCCACCAGTATGCAATATACCCATGTATCAAATATATACTTATATCCCCTGAATCTAAAATTTATAAATATGAATTGAATATGGAAAAGGTCAAGGATGAATTCTAGGTTTCACGTTTGAGCACCTAGCTGGAAGATGGTGTCAATAAATTAAATGTAAAGTAAAGAAGGTTGAGTTACAGGTTCTAGGGGAATGATGGTTACATCATTTTTGCATATGCTGAGTTTGAGGGGCCTGGAAGGGATCCATTTTTACCTTCCTAAAAATGTTGCTATGAGGATTAAGTGAATCAACATAAGCAAAGTGCAGAGAATGGTGCATGGCGCAGAGTAAGCACTATGTAAGTGTTTGCTGTTATTGTAACCCAGTACACAACTAGGTCAACATGGAGATAAGAAGATTATAATGTTCCAGTAAGCAACTGGGTCAAATGGAGTTAAGAAGAGAGATCTTGGTTAAAGAAATGGAATCAACAGTCGTGAACTAATAGATCGCTGAAGCTTTGGGAGAAATAAGATCTCTTAAAAAGAAATACACAGGCTGAGCACAATGGTTCACACCTATAATCACAGCACTTTGGGAGGCCAAGGTGAGAGGATTGCCTGAGCCCAGGAAAATTTGGTAAGACCTCATCTCTACAATAAATCAAAAGAAATTAGCTGGCCATGGTGGCACACACCTGTAGTTCTGGCTACTTGGAAAGCTGAGGTGGAGCGATCGCCTGAGCTCAGCAGGTGGGAGCCGTGGGCATGCTACTACACTCCAGCCTGGCTGACAGAGTGAGACTCTGACTCAAAAAAAAGAAAATTTTTAGGAAGTAAGCATCATAATACACAAATTGATTTAAGGTATTGATTAAAGGCATATAATTGGAAATGTCTAAAGTTTCAACAAAAAGGCACATTTTTCTTATATTCAGAGTAAGGCATGGAGTTCCTGATGAGGAAAGACAATTCTGAACTGAGATTAGAACCACACTCACCAAAATGCACTGTTCAATACATGACCATAATAAGCATCAGAGTTTGTCTCTGGTATCACTATACATGGATAATTTCTCAGCTCCTCAGTTGGCTTCCAATCCAAATGTGGTACCTAAGCTTCTATGTGGTCAAGAGGCCTGGTCTTCAAGAGCTGTGGTTAAGCTCAAGGTACTGAACACACACACACACACACACACACACACACACACACACACACACACACACACACCTGCCCAGTACTTTGTGATGACTGCTTTGGCTAATAATCCTGGAGGATTCTTTAGCGCTCAATATGGACTTTCTGCAGAAAGCTTTCTGAGCCATTTGCCTGTGTTTGATACTTCTCCTTACTGCCCTACTCCTGCTCTATTGCAGAACTTACTGAACTTAATCTTTCTACTCTTCAGTGTTCCCTATACCAGAGATAGTTTTCTTTATAGCCCTAGCACTTGGCATCATGCCTGATTACTGTGAGTGCTCAAAGGCTCAATTTTTAATGTATTCCTGGAAAGTACATTTTAAATTTCAACTACTTCTGTATAGTCCAGCCCCACTTGCTTTCCTAGATGGAGACCAGAGGATCTGTGAGGATTCAGAGCTTTTTCTTATCTGACACAGACGTTTAGCATTTTAAAAATTAACATTGTTAAAGTATAATTCACAAACACCCAAATGGACACATATTAAGTGGACAAAACAACAAATCTTGACAATTGTATAGACCTGTATAGTCACCACCATGATCAAAATATGAATTATTTCCATCACCCCTGTGCTTCCCCAGTTGATTCTCCATTCATGGCTCAAAAGACCATGCTTCAGTGTGGACATTTTGACTCACAAAATAGATGGGGGTATATCTCCCATGTTCTACAAAGGAAATTAATATTCCTTCATTCATTTCCTTCATAAAAGAAATGTTGACCAAAATGACTGCTGTCATGTGGGAATTGAAATACATAGTTTGGTGGCAGAAAAAAAAAGGAAATAAAGACACTTCAAACGCAAAGGATTTTTGGCAAAGTCAGGAAGGTAATATGCTGAATTTGGGGGAGTTTGGAGCACAGGTTTTGAGTCAGAAGAAAACAATGCAGGCAATGAGACAGGAATTGATGAAGGTAGAATGCAGATTTTCACACAAGTGGGGAATGTTGGAGGTGTTGCATGATCTTCCTGGTATTCTGCCCCACTCAGAGAGGAATAAGGTTACGTCTGGGCTCTGAACTCTAACCAGCTGCAATTAGTAAGCCATATAAAGGAGCACAGAGAGAAGGCAGCTTTCTCCTGAGAGATGAAGTCATTCAGCCACTCTGGCTGTCTGTGTCTTCTTAGAATCAGAAGGCTGTCCAGCTTAGACCTTCTCTTGCTCTTTCTTGCCTTACCCCACCTGTCATGTCCTAAGGACACCAGAAATCCTGCTGTCACCCATTGTTACTTGGCCTATTTTGCCTTCCATGCCCAGTCATCTTCAAGAACAAAGAGAGAAAGGCCTTCAGGATTAAAAGGCAAAAGAAGAAAAAAGCCTGTGTTTTCCTGCTGCTTTTAATTTGTAACCATAATTCTCTATTGAAATAGCAATATAACTTGAAAGACAGACACTATTTAGTTGACTTCTATACCTCAGCAGCTAGATTATTGTTATTTTTTTTCCAAATAACTCACATTAAAGGAAGAAGTCTGCATCAATCTTAACACTTCTCATTGAGGGACTTCATTATCTGTATTTGTAAGAAACATCCACTTTGGTGGACAAAATCTGTCAGCCACTTTCTTTCTTTTTTTTTTTTTTTGAGTTGGAGACTCACTCTGTCGCCCAGACTGGAGTGCAGTGGCACACTCCCAGCCACCGCAGCCTTGACCTGCTGGTCTCAGGCGATCCTCTTGCCTCAGCCTTCCAAGTAGCCAGAACCACAGGCATGCACTACAGCACCCAGGTATTTTTAAAAATTTTTTGTAGCGACAAGGTCTCGCCAAGTTGCCTGGGTGGGTCTCGAACCCGTGGGCTCAGGCAATCACTAGCCTCGGTCTCCCAAAGTGCTGGGATTACAGACTAAGCTACCGAGCCCGGCCTGTCAGCCAATTTCTAATAGACTTGTGTTCAGTTGACACAATCTCTTGATATTGTCCCAGTATCAAAGTAAGTTAGAAAAAGCAGTAGCAACATAGAGACGTGAAAAACCAGTCAAGGTACCCTTTATGAAAAGAACACCATAGTCTTTCCCTCAGGTTTCTCTCAGCAAATCAGTTACTGGCTACACTGCAAGAAATAAGTAGGACTTCATAAAATGAAGACTCTAAACATGGGAACTTGGCACTGACCTGAGAGTAAGGAGAGAGGGGCACTGGTCCTGACTTTGATGTGAACTAGTTGTGTGAACCTTGGACAATCATTTTCCTGAATGAATTTTCTTCTCCTCCTCTTTTTCCTTCTATAAAATTATTAGCTAAATCTTTATATTTTTGCAATGGGGAATGTCTGGTCTTTAAAAGAAATCACAATTTCACCATCTGTAAAATGGGGATAATTGCAGCATCTGCTTCATAGTGTTATTAAGAGGGTTAAATGATGCATTCATGGAATGCAATTAGAGCTGAGCATGCACATAATACAAGGGCTTAATAAATGTTAGCCATGATGATGATGTTACTAATGATGACGAAAATAAGAGAACCTTTCTATGATTCACAATAAAGAGGAGATTTAAAAGAGTCTGAGTGCATGTGCACTGGGACTGGGGGTAGCAGGTGATGGAGTACAACTTCTGGTGGTGTACCCTGACGGGCCAGACAATAGCAGGAACTTGAGGACTAGGCAAGAAGCAGGATGGCATTTCCACATAAAACTAGAGCCCTTGAAAGTCTCTAAAAGATGAACTAGAAAAAAAAAATTCTAAAGTTAGCATAGGGACAGCAAGAAACTTTTCTGTCTTGACCTGGGCTATAGATGATGACACCATCTCTGGGAATTTATAACTGCAGGTCTGTGCTGCAAGTGAATTTGGGATTCAGATACAAACTTCCTATGCTAATTCTCCCCAGAAGTCCTGGCAAAGGCAAATAGAACTATTCTGGGAGGAACACACTCTTACCCCAGGCCACACAGGAGTTCTCATTCTCACATGTTCCTGCTAAAAATAGTCTCATCATTTAAACTACCTGACACACAAGGAAACTACTGAGCATGAGCAAGAGTCAGGAGCCACATCTTCTTAGGCCCCTATGGATTTCAAGTAATCAAATAGCAAAATAGAGGCTATGGAAGAACTCATCTTGAAATATTTCAAAAGTAGGAATGAAATACATGTTAAATTAAAAGACAATAGTATAGCTTTAAAATATAGAGTTATTTTAAAAATAAAAAACAGTTACAAAAGTTTAAAAATCTCAATGAATGATTAAATAATATCAGAAAAGGTAAAATTACTGAAATAGAAGATAAAAATGGGGAAGTCATCCAGAAATAGAGAAACGGAAAATATGAAATAGTAGTTAAGAGTAAGAAGCACCAACACATGCCTAACAGGAGTTTCAGAAAGAGAGACCTGATAAATAATAATTCACGAGATCATGGGTAAATAATAATTTCCCAAAATGACCAAAAGCACAACACAATGAAAATATCTGCTGCAACATAAAACAATCAGAAGTGAAGCCTCTGGCTCAGTCTGCAGTGGTAGACACAGCAAAATACTCAGAATTGCCCCCATAGTAGCAGCACTGACAGCAGCTCCTGGTGGTCTCTGAGATGCTAAGAAGCACAGTGTGACGGGCTGTGAACTGATGTATCTACATTTTCTTGTTCGTGCTAAAACTTCAATGACTGTGATCATTCGCAGCCACCTTACCCTGTATCCTCATCTTAAAGTGTAATCTGAGAAATTAATAAGCAAAGAGCCAGACAACTAAACGGCAGGTCTGCCATGCCCCCAGCTGCTTCCTCTAGAAATTGCCATCCTCTCAGTGCTGGGAACGAATTGTCTCTGCTGCTTTTCTCCACAAACTCAAGGCTATTCCACTAACATTTTCTGGTTCTTGTCCTCAGTGCCAGGGGCAAGGTGACATTCTTTAAGATTTATTATTATTGTTTTCCATAACCTGAGGAATGTCAGTCCTTTAAAAGCCTCTGCACCATGTTGATTTTCTAAGTTAACTCTGACTTAGCATAGATTTATTGGAAGGTTTGTGGTTTGCCCTGTGTGTGTGTGTGTGTGTGTGTGTGTGTGTGTGTGTATGAGTGTACCTGTTAGAGACATAAGGGTGAAACAAGAGGAAATAAAACCCAATATTTATTTGGCTTTAATATGGCCCATCGCCTGAGCTAATTGCTGTCATTTATGCCAATTCTTTCCTTTCTTATAGTAGATAAGGAGAGGAGTAACATGCATATTTATCACATAGGAATCAGGCACAGAGAGGTTAGGTACAGGGGAAAGGCTACTTAGCTAGGGATCTAATTCTATAGTAAAGAAAAGAACAGAAAGATAAAGAAAGAATGGCATGCTGGGAAAAATCCAGAATCCATATGTAAAATAGAAGTGCAATGTTATGTGGTCTGATCCAGGCCTGTGGGGCAGATGCAAAGTCCATATAACTTGATATGTTCTTTTTGGGGGGTTGCCTAACAAGTAACTGTGCTGTTGTAAACCCTATCCCCCAGACAACTTTATCTCAAGACACTCTGAAACCCCATACAAAACCATATCATCAGGGCTGCTGCGCTGGCTTGCATCCCATTCTCCTTTCTAATGGCCCCACGATGCTCCCTGGGTGGAACCTGTGCTGTGTCATCCTTCCCCAGTTGTCTCAGTGACAGTGAGCCCTCAACACTGTCCCAGTACTGCATTCTGCCAAGGAAATCTGCTCCCTCAGAAGCTAATAGCTCTTTTTGTTTGCTCCACCCCTTCCAGGCGCCCACCCCCCCGCACTTCTGGTTCTCTCAGGTCTATGGCGTCAACAGCACTTTCTGCTGCAAAACTAGTTTACTGCAGTGGTGCTTAGATGTGCGCCTTTCTGGGCCACAAATTCAGCACCTCTCCTTGGAGTGGGCACAGACAGGTTCCATCCGTCTCAGAGCTGACCTCAGAGGTTGCAAGCTGTACTGCCTTGAGAAAGTTAACCTCTAAGCCTGTGCCCTTCATTGAAAATGGGGATAATAATCATACCCAAGGGGATGCCTTGAGGATTAAGTAGAGAACATCCACATAAGCACCTCCGTAACAGTCGAGGTTCAAACTTTTTGGGTTCTCCCTCGAAAGTGCT
>NW_007158735.1:685219-688495 GCF_000164805.1 Carlito syrichta | reverse complement strand
GCCCCATAGTTCTCAGACAAGGTTCCTCAGAGACCCTGGCTATTCACTGACCTGATGCCTGTCAAGAGGAAACTCTCTACTTCACAGGACAAGGAGATTGAGAGGATCTGGTGTGATACAGTGTAAAGAGCCTGAGCTCTTGAATCAAAACCTGACCACCTCATTTCCTGGCAAATCATGTAACTTCTCTGAATTGTGCTTATAAAATGTTAATATGTACCTCAGAGAGTTGCTCTAAAAATTCAGTGAGACAATGTGTATGAAAACACACATCAGCTTGAAGCTTTGTCAGGAAGTCATTCTTTCAAGAAGCCTTCCTGCGCTAACCAGGTCAATGTCTAACATCATCTTGGGGAGAGTTGCTAGTTTATTAGGGCGACCATAAAAAAGCAGCATGAAGCCAGAGGTGTGCAGGCCGCACAATGGCTGCCCTGGTCAAAAAGCACGAAGGGTACGCTGACTTCTCACACAAGCTCAGCACAGATCTTGACACAGGATTTTTTGAGGGGAGGGATTTGGGGGGGAGTAAGATCCCTGGCCCGTCCGTGAAAATGTAAAGTGAGAACGTCCTGGAGCTTGTCCTCCCTCCACCCTTCCAGCGGCTGAACCTGGAGGAGGAGCGCCTGCATCTCAGCCCTTCCGACACTGCCCTCTGGTGGTCGCAGCTCGCAATTTCGTGGCTCTCCCTGAATGCGTCTTTGCTGGGGCTGCTTCCTTCCCAGACCCTGCCCAGATTTCGCCAGCATCCCCTCAGTGCTGAAGGAGACCCGTGCCTCCACATCCTTCCCAAAGGCAGGTCTTTTTTTCATGACAATGTAGACCCCTATGTCTTCAGCTGGTCTTTCCTCTCCATTCAATCCTGAGTGATCTTCTAGGTGCATCTGATCCTATCATGCCTATTTAGAAGACTTTAATGCCCTCAGGAAAGCCTATGTCTTGGTGAAAAATAAAATATGCTCCTTCTGCAAAAGCTCCTTTGTCACATGTCGTGTCAGCTCTGGGGTCCCACTCTTCAGAGGTACTGCTGTCCCTCTGTTTCACCCCGGAGACCACCTACTCCCCATCCTGCCGGTGCCTATTGAACACATTTCCCACGTCAGCCTTTCCTCACCCCCAGCTCCAGGGCTGACATCTTCAGAACCCAGGAGGGATGTCACCTTCTCAGTCAGGACCTTCTCTGGTAATTCTCTCCCCCTATTCCAAGTGGAGTGCAGGCCTATGCCCCCTGTCTCCCATTCTGTCATAGATCTTTTCCACCAAATTCTGTGCTTCCAGATCCAGGAATTACATTTTTGTTTGCATTGTAAAAGTCTCCAGAGCCCTAGTGCCAGCCCATGGAACTTGTTCAATAAATGTTGAATGAAAGCCGTATCTAGCTTGGAAACTAGAAGAATCATAGATGTTGCAAGGGTAAAAATCACAATTACTTACATCTGCATAGGAATAATAATGATCCTTACTTCTTGAGTGTTTATTATGTGTAAGGCACCAGGAAGTGCTTTCACTGATTTCATAGTCTCTGCATCCTTCAGTGAGCTTCTGCATATACTATCTCATTTAATCTTACAGCAACACTGGCAAGGAGGAGAGCAAGTGTTAAATCCATATGACAGATCAGAAAGCAAAAACTGGGGTGAGGTGGACGACCACGCATCCAAGGATAACATGAAAGCCAGGACTTGAGTACAGTTTTTGCAGCTTCTTTCCCAGTGACACAGTCTGCTTTCCCTTATTAATACTCTGCCACCTTTTCCTGACACAGACAGGTCTCAGGAGACGAAGTCAAACACAGCCATGTGCTCCTCCTGCAGACCCAAGCTGTAAAAGCAATCACAGCTTCTCCTCTGTCGCCTCCAGTTCCTAATCAATTATGGAAGAAATGACAATGAAGCAGGAGGAGAAAGACACTCCGGAGTGACTACAGTTTGTTCAAAGATACCAGAAGCTTTGTTTCTGCAGTCGCCATGCCCAGCTGGGAGCACTGGGCATATATATGTAGGACTCGGGTGGATGACACCGAGACAAAGGAAAAATGACATGCCAAGTGAATTAGTGAAGGTGAAATAAACGGTGCTCAGCAACAGATGGGGCTGGTGCTGGGTAATTTTCTCCTGTCACCTCCCCTCAGGTAATAGATAATCCTGCAGCTGCCGGATTCCCTGGGAAGGCAGGCATTGAGCCTCAGTCTCCTTTCTGGTTGGGAGCTGTGTGCCCGCCCCCACTCCCCATCCCTTAGCCTGTCTTGATGATAAAAATCTTAAGAGCCAAAACTTTTTGCAAGACTTATCGTGGCGATTTAACTCCGTCCCGGCTAAGGTTGCTATCTGTCAGGCTGTCAGAGTGACAGGCAGATTTGTAAATGCTCTGGCTCCAGCGTCAGGTTGAAGGTGACATTTTTCAGCTGGAGATTTTCTTCCCCATCCTTCACAGAGACAGAACAACTTAGAATGAAGAAAGCTGTCCCCCGAATCCACCTCCGTCCCACTCACAGTCAGCCTGACCAGGGCACGGACCCCTGAGCTCCAAGGTGGCTGCCAAGTCCCTCTGGCCCACCTCTGCCCTGACCCACTATGTTCAAAACATGGGGATGCCCTGTAGGGTCACATCCTCCCCATCCTGTCCGCAGGTCCTCCAACTTTGCCTTATAATGATTTGTCTTGGCTGATAGTGGCTGCTCTGCCATCACCATTATAAATACTTACACAGATTAATTAACCACAATATAAAACCCAGAATCCCAGCTAAATTCATTTAATGACCTGCCATGCGAGTTCTTGGCTGAAGCATCGAAAACTAAGCCTGAATGCTCAGTGATATTGTCTCTTTGATGCCTTCCTGGAATCACTAGTCCTTAAGTGCACTTCCCTATTAACCCCTTCTTTTCCTATGACATTACTCTCAGGGTCTCTGACCCTGAAGGAGTCAAACTGAGGTTTGGGTGATTTGGTTTCTTGGCTTCCTACCCAACTCTTTGCATTCATTTGACATCTCTATGAAGCTTAAGAAAGTGCTTTCAGCTGGGCTCGGTGGCTCAGCTGTAATCCCACGCTTTGGGAGGCTGAGGTGAGTGGATTGCCTGAGCCAATGGGTTCGAGACCCTCCTGGCCAACTTGGTGAGACCTCATCTCTACAATAAATGAAAAGAAAAAAATTAGCCTAGCGTGGTAGTGCGCTCCTGTAGTTCCAGCTACTCGGAAGGCTGAGGTGGAAGGATCACCGGAGCCCAGCAGGTCGAGGCTGCGGTGGTCGGGAGCGTGCCACTGCACTCCAGTCTGG
>NW_007158735.1:679705-685199 GCF_000164805.1 Carlito syrichta | reverse complement strand
AAAAAAAAAAAAAAAGAAAGTGCTTTCAGCCCTGACACCACCATAAAGCTTAGCTGAGAAGAGTTCCACATGGACCCATTTATTAGTCCAGATGCCAAAATGGACACTCTGTATTTCCTCTGTCCAGTCTCTTTCTCCTCTCTGTTTCCTCTCCTCTTTCTCTCCTCTATCTCTGTCTCTTTTTCTTTAAAAGGGAGCTGGCATTATGCTGGTATCATCGGAGGCCTGCATGGACGATGGACTGACTTTGTACCAGCACCTCCCAGAGGCCTGCATGGGAGATGGACTAGCCTTGTGTCAGCACCTCCCACAGGCCTACATAGGAGATTGGCTAGCCTTGTGCCAACCCTCCCCCCAAGAGGCCTTCATGGGAGATGGGCTAGCCTTGTGCCAACACCCCCTGGAGGCCTGCATGGGAGATGGGCTAGCCTTGTGCCAACACCCCTCCTCCCCAGAGGCCTTGTATGGGAGATGGGCTAGCCTTGTGCCAACACTCCCTAGAGGCCTGCATGGAAGGGGGCACCTCTCACAGCCAGGCCCCTGGGAAAAGGGTCTCAAGGTCCAAATGGAAGGACCAGAGAACCGAGTTGTAAAGAACAGCAGAAGCATGCTCCTATGACCTCCTGCCCTGCCTTCTCTCTGGTGTTCTTCCCCTCTCTTCAACACTTTTCACTCCATGTCTAAGGCCTCTGTGTGACGACCCTGGAGAAGCGACCACATGCCTGCCCAAAGGACCTCTACATGGGGTTCCAGTTCTTTTTTTGTCTTGTCTAGATGTCATGATCTTCAATGTCTTCATTTAAAAAGAAAGGTTAGGCCAAGTTTGGTGGCACAGCCTGCAATCACAGCACTTTGGGAGGTCGAGGTGAGTGGATTGCCTGAGTCCAGGGGCTTGAGACCAGCCTGGGCAACTTGGCGAGACCTCATCTCTACAATAAATCAAAAATTAGCTGAGTGTGGTAGCGCGTGACTGTAGTTCTAGCTACTCGGGAGGCTGGGGCAGAAGGATCGCCAGAGCCCAGCAGGTCGACACTGGGGTGGCTATGAACGTGTCACTGCACTCCAGCCTGGCGACAGAGTGAGACTCCAACTCAAAAAAAAAAAGGTTAATGATCTCTACCTTGTACATCAGTGTGGTTTCTGTTTGTTTTTGAGTAATGAGGAGGGTAATGTATGAGACACTCTACAGCATAAGGTGCAAGCTCCACAGAGGTAAACTCCCCCTCCCAGTCCCTCTGCCGCCACCTTCCCTCAGCCAAGTCAAGACAGGGGTCACTGCACCTCATGAACCCAGCCTGAGCCCCAAGTGTTCGCTGCTCCTTGAAACTCCTAGTGGGCAGCCTGACCTCTGGGTGTGAAGATCTTTATGTTTTCCTTCCTTCGCAGGGCTTATAAGGGGGAAGAAGAAATGAGAGAGGAGAACCAGAAGAGAAAAAAGTAAAAGCAGACTCAGTTAAAACACGGTGATGGACTCAGGCCTGACCACCCACGCCTGTCTCTAAGGGGTGGCCTGAGAGGAGAGTGACAGGCTGGAGGGACAGAGAGGTCTGCAGATGCCTCCATGCCAGGGATCTCTTGGTTCAGCCAGGCAGGCCCAGAGCCCCCCCTGAAATTAGCTCTGTGAGCCGCTGGGCAGGAGAGGAACTGCCACAAAGATGTTGCCAAGGCTGGGGAAAGCTGCCCCAGGCAGCGCCATCAGCACAGGCAACGGGAGCTTTGGACTAGAGGCAATTTTGCTTTCCTTGGGGGCCAGGAGAAAGCAGCAGGGCAGAACAGGACAAACTGCTGCCCCCTTGGACCCCCAGGACACTTGACAGAGGGGGCTGTTACTGTACCTTCAGATGTGAAGCGAATTCTGCAAAGATTCAAGATGAGGGAAAAGTGCCCCTGACCCTGAGGAGGAGGAAGCAGCAGGACCCAGGCTGGGGATGCCCTGGGGTGAGGACTGGAGCCCTGAAAGGGAACCATCCTGAGGGGTCAGTGCTTGTCTAGAGGAGAGACCAAGAGCCATGTGGGGACAGGGGATGCCTGGGGTTGGTGCAGCCCTTTTGCTGCTGGAGGTGGCTCTGCTCCAGACTCTACACCCTTCCAGAAAGTGTAAGGCCTGCCAAGCCCCTTCCCCTCCAAGGGGCCTCCTGAGGATTTCTCTCCTCCACTGAGTTCAGTCAGAGGCAGCTTCCCCTCCCCTTTGCCTTTCCTTCATAGTGAAGTCTCTGCAAATGTCACCTTGCTGACGCCTCTCTCCACATTCCTACTCTGGCCGGAGGTAGGATTTTGCCTTCTCCCTTCCCCTTTCTTCCCTTCTCCCCTAACTCTAGACCTCACTCTGGGACTGGACAGCGAAGGGACATGAGAAGCTTGGCTGGCCCTCTGGGCTCTTGCCAAAGAAGTAAAGTGGCCAGTTAGCTCTGACAGCTGCATCACGTGTGTTGGGTGCCCCTGTTTGGGATAAAGGAATTTCATCCAGGCCCCACCATGCTGTGGGGGACCCTGCAGGCCACCCACCCCTGGGTGGGCTGCCCACCTCTGGGTGGGCAGAGCCAGCTGCCAGCTCCCCCACCTCTGGTCTCCTTAGCCTGCTGTCTGACCATCCTTCTCTGTGAGTGCCTGCAGGTGTCTTGGCATCTGAGCCCACAGAGCCCAGGAGCTCAAGACCAAAGTTGGGTGGGGACAGGGTGGGTGGGTGAGTGGTAGACTGAGCCTCAAAGGATCCCTTAAGACAACACCCATTGCCATAATGCCTACATCTGCACCCAACACCCCAGGGATGCCTGTGTCTGCACCCAACACCTACTCCTCCCCATTTTAAAAAATGTCATACCAATCCAAGATTCCTTGAGCCTGATAGATCTACTCTGCAGGAAGGGTTCCTGATTATAATAGCTATTACTTTTACTTTCTGTGCTAATTGATTTTTTTAATTGGTGGGAGAGGACAGCCATTGCTATCTCTGTTAGGTAATTCATTTAGGGGCTATGTCTTTTAAAGTTTGTATTCAGCTTGTGAAGAATGTTCTTCCAGCATTCCCTGCCCTTGGCTCCAGCCTGTCCTTGTGTGGCTGTGACATTCCTTGCTCGGCACTGAGGGAGAAGTGATGGGAGAACAAGACAAAAATCTTCAGCACCAGGTCCCCCCCTCACCCTGCCCGCGTCCTAGACTTGTTCTGGTCCAGTCTCTTCCAAAACTACAAGTAAAAATTCTCCCATTTTGTTGCCTGAACATGTGGCCCACAGTCTCCATGCGATACCCACAGCCTGGCCTTCCTCATGCACCCGGCTGCCTCCTCTCTGCCCCCAGCCGGTCTCTGTTGAACTCAGGACACACCCTGGCCCTGACATTTTGCAGATGAGAAGTTTTTTCTGTGTTTCTCTACAAGACAACATCAATATGATAAGGCTTTGAGGGGCAGGGAGGACTTACTTCTCTAGGTAAGAATCGAGTTCTACCGTGTTTCTGGCTGCAGGAGCTCCCTGCAAGACATCCCTCTGCCAATGCTGCTTTGAAGGGGTGTCTCCTTGGCCACCTGTGGGCTTGCCCTGGTGGGCCACATGGTTCTTGCAGGGTTTCTGTCCGCAGATCTCTGGACATGTGTATGCCACGCCCAACCCTTTGGGCATCGGGGTACACATCTCCACCTACCAGTGCAATCCTCTGGGAACATACCTGCCCCTCGGACTCCAGGATTTGGGCAGGTTTTTTTCATATTCCTGATGAAATGTTTGTGAATGTGTGAACTGTACCCAGGTGTTTGGGGAAGCTTCACTGCTGTCTGGAATCCAGACTTTCTCTTTGCCAGCTTGTCATGCTCCTGTGCCCAGTTCCAAGAATGGACAGGCTCAGGGGCAGACAGTCCCTGACAGAGAGACATGGTGGCCTCAAGTCTTGCATGTGGAGTGAATTCTCCTTGTTGTGAGAGTTCAATAGCGTGGGCCTCAGCCTGTGAGACCACCAGCTTAATATCTTCTCTGCTGTCATTGCCAACACAACAGCATAGGATTATACTGTTGAATTTCATCGTGTGCAGACCAGGGAGCCAACCGTGTAAATGAAAATCCCTCTGTCCCAGGTAATAGGCATATGACCAACAATAATTGGTATTTACTATGAGAGCAAAATAATTCCTTTTCATGGCTACGTCTCTCTGATGGTCTGGCAGGTGGCAGGAGGAGGGGTGGGTGGTCCAGGACATGGTGCCAGCTGCCAGCAGGAAGGGTTAGGGCAGCCTTGACCCAGTACTCTGAAGTGTGCAGGCCAAGCCTGGGGTGGGGAGGGGAGGCTGAGAAAGAGAGGATGGCACTGAGAGGACCCAGGATTCATGTCACCTTTGCTGGTCTCCCATTTTCTGCCCTGGGTGTATCTGCATCCCTGCTTTATATACATTTCATCACTGGAGCACTGAGAAGCAATGGAGTAACTTTCTTTCTCAAGGCATTGGGAAACAACAGAACAGCCATGTTTTGTCAAGTAGCATCTTTCCAGCCGACTAATCCTTATTGGACAATTTTAGTGACTTCTGCCTATTCAACAGCCCAGCTTATGTTCACAGCCATGGACTGGATGTGAGACTAGATGGATGCCTAACTTGCAACAACTCTGTACCTTAGTTTCCTCATCTGGGATGAGGAATTTAGAAGACAGAAGGAGTAGAGGATGCACCTGCTTTTTAGGTCATTGTGAGAAGGAGAGGAAACCATGAATGCAACGTCCTTAGCATTCTGCCCACACAGAGCCACTCAACAGCCAGTGGCTATTTTTATGGTAGTATTCTGTGCTGCGTATGGGGATCTGAAAGAAAGCACATATGAGGTGCTGGTGACTCAGATCGTTCCTCTATTCTTCTCACCTTGTCTCTTTCTTGTTCTTGATTTCAGAGCAGGCTGTGGTGACTGGGAAAGGCAGAAGGTCCGGACAGTGGATGCATGGGCGGGTGCCCTGGAGAGGACCTTCAATCTAAAGAAGAGGAGCTGTTTTCAGAATGGGGGGCCCTACAGTGCAAGCAGGGCCATAAGGCTTGGGCTGCCTGCTTCCTGAGGGAAGGGCAAGGAGGAGGTATGGAGGCCTGCACAAGGCCTGACCGAATCCCAGCTCTCCAAGAACCCACCAGGCGTGGCCAGTTCCCTTACAGGAACTTTGCTGCCAAACATCTGTGAGGGAAAGAGTGCTTTCATAGGAAGGAGGATAAAACAACATTTGTGGGGAAACTGAATTCTATAGGACAAATCTCATAAGTCTGGCCTTAGGGACTGAGCTAGCCTTTGAATTAAGACTCTGAAAGTAGGCCGAGCACAGTGGCTCAAGCCTGTAATCCCAGCACTTTGGGAGGCCGAGGTGGGAGGACTGCCAGAGCCCGGGGTTTGAGAACAGCCTGGGCAACTTGGCAAGACCTCATCTCTATCATAAATCCAAAGATTAGCCAGGTGTGGTAGCATGTGCCTGTACTTCCGGCTACTTGGAAGGCTGAGGCAGAAGGATGGTCGGACCCCAGCAGGTTGAC